>NW_026865187.1:0-75552 GCF_026571515.1 Ruditapes philippinarum
GTTTATCTTATGGCGGGTTTCTAAGGGCGGTAATAGCGGAGTAGTGTTTACTTTACATTGTAACGGCGGGTCAATTCGGCGTTAATTAATTGAAAATTAACAGCGGATTATGGATATATTCTAACGGCGGGGCGGGTATTTATAACGCCGGGGCGGGTATTTAAACGACAGATTTCCGTCAGTTTCATTTTAACAGCGGAATCTTTCGGCCGGACAAGTATACCGGCGAAATAGATAGCTTATGGCGGAGCGGGTATTTCTAACGGCGGATTTCCGTCATTAGAAATTTACATTGAATTATATAGTAACGGCGGAAGGGTCCCATATCGCTTTCCATAGGTACGAGAGGTGTCATCATAGCAATTTGAATGGAATGTACTTATCAGGGAGTCACTCTATGTACGCCAATGGGGTAAACTGGTTGCATTGTTGGGGTCATAATTATTATATTTGCAAGGTAGTAATGAAGGTTAAACGAAATGAAAACAGTTAAACGACGGCAAATACGATACTGTTCTATATTTTACCATAATTATTATGATACTGGAACAAAACAAAAACAGCTTAACATTATTTACGGGTTAACAAAAGTGATATGGTAAGATACGTCACAGTACGAAAATGTGGACTACACGTACATATTATATAATTTAAAATGAAGAATGTGTGTACTAGTTCTGTCGAGAATGTCGACTACACGTACATTTTATATAATTTTAAATGAAGAATTTGTGTACTAGTTCTGTCGAGAATGTCGACTACACGTACATTTTATATAATTTTAAATGAAGAATTTGTGTACTAGTTCTGTCGAGAATGTCGACTACACGTACATTTTATATAGTTTTAAATGAAGAATTTGTGTACTAGTTTTGTCGAGAATCTCGACTACACGTACATTTTTTATGATTTTAAATGTAGAACTTAGTTCTGTCGATGTCCGTTTTAATTTTCACAGACGTTTATTTCTATTTGATATATTTCAGCTGAATAGTTGACCTGAACATAATAAACATCAAATGACAATCGCTTTAAAAAAATCGTCATTAAGTCAATGATAAGAATAAAGCACAGCACTAAAAAATTGACTTTTCTAATTTGATCAAGTGTTATTTAGAATAGACATTACATGTATATGCATTACAGACATAAGAAATCTACCTTAAACTTTCAACCATGCTATATGATTAAATATTGGCATTTAATCGTTCAATGTTAGTTTGTAGTTGTGTAATATGCCACTTAGAATAATTTTCGGAATAGTATAATAAAGATAATAATAGTAGATAGTAATCATAATAAACATAATTTCACGAAGGTAGTCATTCAAAACAATACATCGGAGTATCAATACTTTAAAAAAACACCTGAAAAGACAAGTTAATATTTGTTAATGAGTGTCACTTTACAATTATAACACAATTACTATTATGATATTCTAACCGTATGTGAAGTTTTAAGAAATTCTATTGAACAGTTTTATTTTTACCTATATGCCTTTATAACAAATCCCAAAAATGTTTTTAATTTGGCCGCATATAATATGTTAGTCATTTATATCAAGTGATACAACATTTCGTCAAAGTGTTTGAAGCAGCGTCCTGTAAAAAACAGTTAATTTTCAGCAAATCATTTTTCCATTGCTTTTTTAAATAGTCAACATTTCACGCAACATCCTATAAAAATACTTTATGAGTTAGTGATTTAAACAATCTTACGGGAATGTTTATTAGTTAAGAGACTTTCTTTTTTTTAATTTTTATTATTATCTTTAACAATTTTTTCTTAAGGTCTTGATAAAACCATGATATTTTTACAATGTATATATTTTGAGTTACATGTAAAAGCGAGTAAAAATATTTATAACAAAAATAGAAGCCAACAGAAGTTTTAAAACAAGTTTTGTGATATGAACAAACCATTGAAGTTGGAATAAGAGATATTGTGGATATTGCATGATTGAAACCAATCAAATTATTCATTTGGCATGTTCTGTAACGTTTCCAAAGATCATTGTGACAACTATTGTGAAGTCTGATCGCACGTGGGTCAGGTTAGAAAACCCTCATAATACTTTATAATGAGAAAAGTTCGTTATACCCGAGACCGTTATAATACTCTGACATTTACCTTAAATATTACTGTAATCAATATTCAAACGTTAGAACCATTGTTTTATCACATGTTATCAAATGATTTATGATTCGAACAATTCGTTTCAATTACATTCGCAACAAAGCAGGGCTTGAATATTTATTTAAAACTCCATATGATTAAGCACTGCAATTTCTTTCTTGTTGAGAACACAAACAATATTTGATTCAATACTCTGCTTTTCAAGAAATGGATCGAAAAAGTCACATTGAAGTTTAATTGATCATCAAATTGATTGGATGATGTTTCTTTTTTCACAATATCAGTATTGATAAAAAATATTGAATTCCCGAAATGACTTTGAACAGGCTCTCGCAACAAACTATATAGGTAAACCTTCAACGTTTTCATTATCACTCTATATAGAGAAATGCATGTATTATGATGTATACAATCCCGGACACAGTTAATAATACATATGTCTAGGAGAAGCTTAGGTAGAAGGATGAAAAAAAACAGTCGTTAGACATCTTTTTCTCTTTGAAGTACGATATGCGATTGTCGATATTACAAATTCAATGTATGTTAAACAATACAAATACTTTAATAGAATGCGTTCTTTTTTCTGCTCTTAATCTTGTAACACAATTAATTCAATCTGGATAAATATATAAAATGCGTATGTCAATAAAACAAAATAAGATATGTAGATTTATAACAACTTTTGAATATTCCTAGCATATAATTAAATGATTGAATTCAGAATATATTGATGGTATCGCAATAATTCCTATAAGCAAGCAAATCATTGCTATATGCACACATAAAGACTAAGGGAAATCCGACAATAAAACACTGAGCTGTTTGTGAAAAGCTGATACTGCATCGTAACTGCTAAACTATCAAAAATGATGTGGTATTAGAAATATTTATATATGAATTCTATGAGAAAACATATAATGCAATAAGGGATCGTTTTCAATTTCGTAATGCAATACGCTCATAAGAATAACAAAGTTAGAATGTCGTTTCAAGCTCAATCAACCAATTGAGTATGCAAATTATTATGGTCTCTAGTTTGTCTGTACCTCAAAAACGTGATATGTTGAAAGAAACTTCGCACAATTGTGTGGTCAGCAAGACAATGGCACAAACGTTTTTTATTGTCATGTGTGATTACATTAAGTATGTTTGACATAGTCCTTGTAATTATAACTGCGTTTTTACGCATTTTTTCTGATTGTAACAGTAGTGTTAAGTTAGATTGAGTATCATTTAAAAAGTAATTTTAGTAAATATTTAGGCTTCTCTCTGGTCAAAGTAGTTGTCATGTTTGACTTACCTGTTTATATCGAACGAAATGCAGGGTTTGTTTTATTTCAGGCTAGCTCGGATCGCAGCAATTGAATGTTATGGATTAGAGATCAACGATTTCTGCGAAAATTTCTCGTTTTGCTCTATTGTATTCATTCTTGTTATACAACTCATATAATAATAACAAAGTCACTATGTTTCCGAATGGAAGGATTGCGAAACAAACACTCATTTAGAACAATTAGCAATTCAACTATAAATTTTATTAACAAAGTATTCCCAGTGGAAGAAATAGAACTATATAGAAATAAATACAATAATAATTACGTCATATCCTTAAAACACCATCTATTTATTGTTTGAGCATATGCATAATTTATTAGAGCACCATGATGTGATTCTGTTTTGATCGACTAGATAGGCCTCTCTGGGAAACAATACAATATGCCTATCAAACAAAAAATTATGAAAAAATTATAACAAGCAAATTTAAAAAAGTGCTCAGATAATAAATTGGAATACTTCAAGGCTGGTTTGATATGTTATCAAATATGGTTAATAAATTAAACAAAAGAACATGATTTGCAAAATGTGTTTTTGTTCAGTCACAAAATGAAAAAATGGTATCAGAGTGTCATGTCTTCAGGATACAGTATAAGTGTCCCCTCAAAGATTAAATTACAGTAGATCTTTTGTGTTCAATAGCGTTGTCATGCAGAAAATACAGGCCTTTTATACCAGTAAAAAGACGAACTTTATAAATGAGTTTTCATTTTTTCTTATAATAACACGAATATCTATCGTAATATTTGGATGTGATAGCAACTAGAAACTGAAATTTGGAGAAAACATAACGTAGTACTACATAAATAACTTGAATTTTGCCAATCGCAATACATGGTCGATGCACAGTTTTATTGTTACACATGAAAATTGGTGCAAATAGTGAAACAAACTGTCAGCATCACTCACAATCTGAGAAAAAAGGACGATTTCATACTTAGGAAACATTTTTGTTAATTCGAATAGTAGTGCTAAATAAAAGCGAAATGTCAATGTGTAGAAACAAAATGTATTTTATCAAATCGAAATAATATTTGTAAATACGAAATAACATTCCGTAAAACCTAAAAGACATTGCTTATGTATGGAAAAAGAGGAGGGGTTAAATACTTTAAAAGACTATTTCATTTAACTAAATTACGAAATAAAAAAAAAACAGTCAATTGAAGTTTTTTTATTGTCTGACATTCATCGAATGTGTAATATCGACAATCGCATATCGTACTTCAACAAACGAATGTTTCCTTCATCTGTCTACTTAAACCTATCGTAGATACTATTAACTTTGTCCGGGATTGTACATGTATACATGCATTTCTCAGTATACCCGTAAGAGCAAATAGGAGTTTATATGTACAGTTTAGGTTTAAATTGGTCACGGCAGTCTCATTTCTATCCATTATTCAAAAATATGAAACATCCGTTAACAAACAAGTAATTTACTTTAGCAACTATGTTATATTCAACTCACAAGCACCATCTGCTCGCTGAACATGTTATATTACATTTTTTACCATCATAATATCGACTTACCGAGTATTTAAAAATTAAAATCAAAAGCACAACAGAATTTTACCAAACTTTTGCCATAATGATTATACTTGCAACCTTTGATTGTTTTTTTGTTTTTTTTCTAGAAAAAAATCACAGTATATTTTTACATTTTTTTATATTGCACATCACCAATAATGTAATATAATACGTCACTTCCCTAAACGGGGATTAAATCAATAATGATTTTAGTCCTAACATTACAGTCACACGCAATAATCAATAGACATGTTTATCACTTACAGTACTTGTGTGGTAATCAAATAATTGAATACCAACTTATATACTGGTTTAATATAAATAAGAGCCATGTCGTGAATTATACAAAAATTTATAAACATATCATTGATATTATTAAAATAAAATAATAAAATTATCATAAGCTCTAGTGAATTTATTGTTATAAATATATTAAAATTGAATAAGATTTAATGTAAACACATACATATGTACACCTACCATACCTCTATTACTTCCATTAGTACTTTGAAAGTTACTTATACAATTACTAGTAAAAAAAGAATTTAAAACAAACAATGTAGTCTGATTAAATGAGTTTTTACTAAAAAATATAAATTGAAGTAAAAAATAACATATTTATGAAGTCATCTAAATTCATATCTAATGACACGCTAAGTGTTGCTCATTTATTTTAATCGTGTATATCTCCACCTTGGATGGAAAAACAAAAATTCATTTTCAATCCATCATACAAGTAATAAACATCTTATGTTATAAAAAAATATATTTCATTTAGTTACACCATTCTGCAATTCATCTCTGGATTTGTATTGTCATTTTTTAAGCCAAAAAAGGTATTTAAAAGAAAAAGGAAATATATTTTTAAGAAAAGAAAATAGTACAATATGACATAAAGCTTATTTTGGTAATTTTGCAAACACATATTGGATCAGGTGAAAAATGGACAAATTCCAGCAAAACAGTGATGCTAAAAAGTTGTCATATATAAATGAGATACAAAAAAGGAATAGCCTTGTTAGTATGCCGCAAGGTATATCCTTTCCATCGCGTAAATTCCATTGTAAGGAATGGAAATACGCAGCATTTATCTACTACGAGAGCAATAAAACATGTCTTTGTGGCTCTGAAGAACACACAAATAATGTAGAATATGCAAGCTCTGTTGAAAACACAGGTACAGGTTATGGAGTGAGGAAAACTACTGTTTTGACATCATATGTGCAGGTAATCTTTATATAGCGTTACATTACTTAGGTATTAATCTATATAAAATGTATAACATAAACAGCAATGTTATTGATTTTTCATGCCATGGAAATTCAAAACAATAAGTAAAACATCAATCAATATTATGTTACAAAAACGCATTTTAAATTACCACATTTGATATAATGATAACTTTTAAATACCAGATCAATTTCTTAAATACCATTTTGAAAACGATCAATGGCGATGATAATAAAATAAAAACAACTGTGGTAAATAATCAAATTTATGTTTTATTTAAATTACATTTAAAAAAGTAAAAACGCTTGATTTTCAAGAGTAAGTAAAAGTGGACAAATAGGAAATCTTTTATTTACCATCTGAGCACACAATATGTAGCATGTGGTCAATCGAAAATTATTGCATGTGCATCTAAAGCCATAACGTGGACACGCGATATGTTTTACGAGCACACTCTCGTAATATACTTACATATACGTACAATCTATAGCGTGGCCAATTCGTTGATCATGCATTGAAAAGCGATTGACAAGTATCTTGAAAGTTATGTACAATATCCGTGAAATTGTGTTTAAAGTCCTGTTTTAGAGGTTGATCTGTCAAGAGATGTCGTTTAAACAGAAATGTAAAAATGTTTAAATAAATTGCATACTTTGACTGCTAGGAAACGTATGTACTTCCTGCAATTACAACGCTCTTGTACTTAATTATTTTCCTTTTCCGTGACTGTCCTTCGTATTCTCCAAACCTGTCACTCTGTGATGTTTTCCTCTTTCATAGACTGAAAATGCATTTTGCAGGTCATCACTTCAAGAGTTAAAATGGACTTAAAGTGGCAACCTTTCAATTATTTAAAAGTATACTTGAGGTGGACTTTGTTGACGCATTTAAAATTGGATTAAATGGATAAACTTTGAATTTCTGGAATAGGGGATTTTTGAAGTGTTGAAATAGACAATTGTAAACTATCTGCTCGTTTGTTAATTGTTTTTGTACCATATTGCACTACATATTGACCCATCGTCGTTTATATATTTTCTTAATTAAAATGACTGACGATAAATATTCGTACCATAATTTACCTTTGCAGACATCCGAGAAGTTAAACAAGAAAATACATCGTCTACCAGGCGTTTGTGACTGTTTATCCCTTTATGACCTTGGCTATGCTGAAGACGGTGTGTATGTTATTCAACCGTAGGAAGGTGTTGATATTGAGGTGTGGTGTGACATGTCAAATGGTGGATGGACTGTAATTCAACGCCGTCAGGATGGATCTGAAAACTTTTATAGAAATTGGAATGAATATTGAAATGGTTTCGGGAACATAACCGGCGTGTGCTGGCTTGGTTATAAGTACATAAACATGTAAACTGCAATTTGGAATGCACTTTATATAGATATGGAAACGTTTGCACATGATAATGTATCACCCGCATCAGCTTTTGCCGAATATTCCACATTTGAGGTTATGACGAAACTGATCAATATAGGTTGACAGTTGAAGGATTTTACGGAAACTGTTTCGATTGATTAAATGCTCTTAACGGTGTGAGATTCACTACATTCAATAATGATAATGACTTGAGAAGTGGTGATAATTGTGCCGTTATGTTCCATGGAGGTCGGTGGTATACAAACTGTCATGAATCCCATTAAAATTGTTTGTACTTGGGAGGTGCTGGCTCAGAGTTTGGGAAAGGTAACACTTGGTACAGATGTTGGGGACAACGATATTCGTTAAAAGAAGTTGTCATGAAAATACGTAGAAACGTATGAGTTTTAAAAGACAGTTATAGAATTATAGCGTATTATCAATAACTGAGGGCACATTCTAATTGTATACCTTTACACCATTCAACGATGTTGTTGTTGGTTTTTTGTGTTTTTCTTTTTGTTTTGTTTTTGGTAAATCACGTTTTCTTGAATCCTGTGCCGGTACTTGATACATTTAAGAAGCAATTTTCTATTGCAAATCAGTGGCAAATGACCCAAATATCCCTAGTTATACATATTTGGACTTGGTATGTCTTAGTTCAAAGCATTTGCCATAGAACTTGTGTAATGTAACAATGTAAATATTTTTTTGCTTCTTATGGAAACCAAAATTTGATTAGCCTCTTTTAAGGGGTCATTAAAGCACAAAATAGAACAAAAACACTTTCGAACATCATTTCCTAATGAAATAATTGATAGATGATCAGCAAACTATGTAGCATTCCTTGGATAGTCTTTTATCAAGGTTGCTCATATTAAGTTAGTTAGCCCCATTTAAGCTAATGCTTTAATGCCCCCAGGTCATGGCATTTTTTTTCTCAAATTATTGTTTAAACATATTCTATGCTCAAATTTAATATTAGAATATATTGACATTCCAACACTGAAAAGCGATTGTTCCTGATGAGCGACTCATGGCCATCATGGCCCTCTGATCTATAATTTTGCTAAGATATCCAGATTCTTTGTTTCTTGCTCATTATTCGCTTGGCAAAATATGTTTTACTGATTTGTACTCCGATATGTATTTTAAAGGAACATAGATCTATGCTGTGTCAGCTCTTTGATACCCACATTCGGAATCAAATATGTTTAAATTGAGCCAACACATACAACACAGAGTAGGGAAGTGAGGCAAACATTGTATTCGAAAAAAGCAAAAGTACTTACGTCTACTACATCCCGTCCTTACCTAACAGTATCAGCATTACATATTTCCAATGCATATCTTAAATTGCATATTACGATATAATATTTGTAATTAGAGAAAAAGCTATGTTTTTAAACTTTTATTCTGATGGAACATTGTTCTGACGGCACATTATACAATTCTTATACAGTTTGGAAATTTATAACAAGATTTTCGGCAACGACAGTGTCTAGTGTAAGTTAATGATATTGGATTTAAATACATACTAAGATTGGATACCGATGACGATATTTTAAGATATTTATTGAATTTGAACTTGGACGGTTTTAAAACTTTTTTACACTACTTGAAGTCAAGACCGAAGTGACAACTTTGATTCAGACTTTTATAAGGTTTGATGTTTGAAATCCACCAGTTAAAGTCCGGAAATCCTGAAATCCTTCAATGGACGGACGGCCGAACTTCAGAATATGATTTCCTAGGATTTCAATGCAGGTCATATTGAAATCTGATATTTAATCTGCATACGAAAGTCGTTAAAAAGTGAATACTTAAAGTTGTGTGGCCTTAATCATTCAATTACATTATTACATAAATAACGTTCTTGAAGTGAATTTGTCTTAAATTGATATTTACAATAAGAAATCTTCAATATAAAATATGAAGTGACAGATTTCAAAGATGTCTGTCATTGACGTCACGTCTGCTACACTGGAAATATAAAGAGTAAGTCAGTTTTTGCCAAACCTAAACGTAAGTTTAACATTTCTACCAGCTTAAATTGCCTCATGTCTTTACATTCTTCCTTGGCCAGTCAGGTAAGTGAATCTTTTTCTTGCTGAAATCAACAATATATGAAGCTATAGGATTTCACAATGTTACTTGGATTTCATTACGAGTATAAAGTCTGTTGGAAATACATTTCAGAACTAGATGGTCAGATCCTTACACAACATTTTCAATATTGTCGTTTTTGGCGTTCTTTTTCTTTTCTTTTTGGAGATCAATCATTATAATTTATTTTAAATACAATACACTTTTGAAGGAAAATAATAATTTTTTTCACACAATAGAAATAACAGCATACAGCGGTACATGTTACTATTTATAATGTTTAACCTGTATTACGACAGAAAAGTCCCTTTATTTAATTGTTTCAAACAGCATTTACATAGTGTATTATACACCTAGATCTCTATTTATTCCAATTAAATTGTGATTACTCCAAAATAAATTTGATGATTTTTGACTTTGTAACAGTTTAGGTTCGGACAGGAGCATGAATGAACATAAAAGGGTGTATACGATGAAAGATCATATGATCATTATAAGGACTTACCCTACGTTTGATTATAATGAGGATTACGTATATAGATGAGCACAAGGGGGATTCATCCTATGGATAATGAGAGTTTATCCTTTTGATGATCATAAGAAAGATAAATCTTTATCCTATGAATAACCTTAAAGAGGGTTTATACCATGGATATAGATTAAGAGGGTTCTTTCTACGGATAACCATAAGGAGTTTATTCTATGAATTATCATCCATAGGAATTTATCCTATGAGTGATCATTAGGAGGATTTTCCCTGTGGATGATCACATGGCAGCTTTATTTCATGAATGATCATAAAAATTATCTGTCCTATGAATGATCATAGGGCGGATTCATCCATGGGCAACTGATCATTCATACTTGAATACCTTAAATGTCTCTTTTTGATTATTGCACGTTATGAAATAAAATATTTTTTAAAAAAAGAAAAAAATAATATTATTTAACATTCAACATTTAAGATTCAACATACAATAATTGTTCAGAAAATACGTTATAATGAATAGTGCTCAGTCTGTATTTATACTTTATCTGTGATGATAATGTTCAAGTCTTGTCAAGAATAAATATTTTAAGTTTATATAATTGCTACTGGCTTTTTAACGGACTAAAATGATATTGCTGTCAAATTGATTGATTGCATAAATCACAATAATATAAAATTTCCGACGATATTATTTATGAGTGCATTTATATTCATGGCGTACGGAATGCCTGATTGTTAGCAAGAAAGATAAACAATCAATTAATCACAGTATCATTCAAATACTCCAAGTCAATAGACAATGAAAAAATAATGAAGTAACAAATTAGTTTCATTTATGTTAAATACAAAAATCGGGCGAACTCCTACACATGGTGCTAATGTAACGCAACTGGAACAGTGTTACGTCATTGTTTACGCTCACGCATTTTTTTTATTAAATAAACTGATCTGAATTCTAATGATCAGTTTGGCTTATAATACTACAGACATCTCTATGTTTTAAGACAAGTTGTTCTTTAAGCATACTAAAATTCAAAACTTTTAAAATCAATACTAAATTGGTTCTGACACAGGAAGAAATTTCATAATGGCATTTTGGATTGTGAGTAACATCGTTCTTAATACTCTGATTGGACTCAGTTTTAGTAAAGACTGGACAAAATATGGTGAAACTGTTATGTATAATTTGTCATATGTAACGGAAATACCACAAAGGAATAAACTTGTCACTATACCTCAAAAGGTATCCTTTTCAACTTGTAAATTTCATTGTAAAGAACAGAAATGCGTTGCTTTTTTCTATATTAAACACAATGAAACGTGCCTTTGTGGCGAAGAAGAATCTGCAAGTACGGAAGATATTGCAAACTCTGATCAAAACACAGGCATAGTATATGGACTTAAGAAAACCAGAGTTTTGACGTCATATTTACAGGTTCGTATTAAAATTTTCCCTTGAAACATTACATTAATATCTTAAGGTTTCATCTTTAATATAAGGCTTGAAAGTTTACCAATGCCTTTATTTTTCTTTAAAGTCTTAAAAGAACAGTCCATATCAAATTATAAAAGGAAATATTGAACAAAGGTATTGATAAATTCTAAGGAACGTGAAAAGGTTCCAAAACAATTCTGATTATAATCTTGTGATTTTTATTCTTTCGTAGACAACCGACGGATTGTACAAGAAAATACATCGCCAACCAAGCGTTTTAGACTGTTTATCCCTTTATGAGATGGGCTATGCCGAAGACGGTGTGTATGTTATTCAGCCGTCTGAAGGTGTGAATATTGACGTGTGGTGTGATATGTCAAATGGTGGATGGACAGTTATACAGCGGCGCCAAGATGGATCTGTGGACTTCTATAGAGGTTGGGATGAATACGTGGATGGATTTGGGATCACAACAGGCGAGTTCTGGCTTGGTCTTAAATACATTAATATATTAACAACAATTAGTTGTGAACTTTATATAGAAATGGAAACGTTTGAACATGATAATGTTTCACCCGCATCAGCTTTTGCTGAATATTCCACCTTTAAAGTCAATGGCGAAAGTGACGAATACAGGTTGTCAGTATCGGGATATAATGGAAACTGTGCGGATTCCTTTAGCAATCATAACGGCTGGAAATTTTCCACATTCGACAATGATAATGACGAAACAGGTAGTGGAAATTGTGCCGTTGATTACAATGGAGCCTGGTGGTACAGAGCCTGTCATGCTTGTAATTTAAATGGGTTATATTTGGGCGGTTCTAACACAGAATATGGTAAAGGTATCACCTGGTCAGCGTGTTGGGGGCAAAAATATTCGCTTAAACGTAGCGTTATGAAGATACACCGGAAAACCGGAAAACGTAAGGTTTAAACAAAAATGTTAGCCTATGGATTATTGCATAAATACCTTTCTATTTTTAAGACATTATTTCTGATGACAACTTTCTAATTAACAGTAAACAAGATAAGTAGATAACATTTCTAAAGCAAATGTGTCAGAACTAAGTCTTATATTGCGTACATACTTTGTAAACTCATATATTTTTGGAATAATTAAAAACAAATGTGATTAATTCATCCCCGTGTTTTGATATAATAATGAGAAATATGTGAACAAATAGTTGCATGTATGTACACATGCTGACAATATGGAATCCATTTTCTATTTGGAAAAATACGCCACTTTGCATTTTTATTTTGCCGTTTTTTGATGATTTTTGTATGAGTCATTATTTTTTTCTTTCCTTGTGAAGGTATATGAGGGTTATGTATTTACAAGTGAATTGTTTTGATTCTAATTCTTTATTTTTTGGAAAATTGAAAGGTGAATGTAAGATTATACCTGTATCATTTTATACTTTTTCTCTTTTTTGCTGTTGTTGTTGTTGTTGTTGTAAAGACGTAATCGGGTTGTAGATAACTGTCTGTTGTTCTCTCTTTAAGGAGAGTAGAATATATAATTGTTTATCAAAAATATAAGTTATGAATGATTATAGCATGTTATAATAATGAGTCTTTTTCATTATGTTAAAATCATTCAAATGTATAAACATCCAAAGTTGATATGTATTTTCTTCCTACTGTTAACAGAAAAATAGGAAAGGCGTTATAATATTTCTAATTATTTTTTGACATAAAAGTTAATAATTGACAGCTTGATTTGCAATTTAAAAATATATTACATAAAATCGCCCATAGAACTGTTAAAAATTAAAACCTCTACGAAAACTTAGTTGAATTAGTTCATGAATTATATATAATCATTCTTCATTTTTTAATATAAAAAGACAATTTGAGTTTAAATGTATTTTATTTTTGTGAATGCAAAACTATGCATATTATTGGGAAAAATAAATAAGAGACATGTTTACAGAAAATTAAAAATTAAAAAAAATCTATTTGGAAAAATACAGGACAACTTTGATCAATATCACTTGTCGAATCATTAAATTACAAGTCACAAAGCCTGAACTACGCCCATTATCAGAGAAGCGGTTCTTCCGCAACCGTAAACTCGTTACGCTATGGCCAGTAAGGGGAGATCACTGCAGAACAGTTCGTCATCAAAATCATTCGAACATTGTGCACATTGTGCAATTCGTACCAATATAAAACAAAATGGATATATTCTCGGCACATATTGTTTAGAATTCATTTTAAGTATACCAATCACTTAAACTTTACTTGTTATTTTACTTATTTTGCTTCGACCAAACGTTTCAATCTTTGTCGCAACAGAAAAACATTTAGAATTTCAGACTTGGTATTACTTTGTCTTTGTGAGTTCTACTTTTTCACAAGACTATGCAACTTTATTATTAAACAACGAGCACAACCAAGACCATGGAGAAAAAAATTGATTTGTGCTTCGGATATTTAACTGTAATAGAGAACGGTTTTCAATGCTTATGACTGTTCACATCATTTGGCGGCATCTTTGATGTGCAGTATCAACATTTAACTTGTACTTCTTTTAATTTGACAATAATATGAAACGATCAGTCTAAAATTAACATATTTAACCTTTAAAGGTCGCTTAAATTTCGGTTATGAATGTTCTATTATACAGCAGTTTATCGAGAATTATGGAATATGTTTCATACTTTTATGACACTTTATGTTAAAAGTATAGTCAAATATTGTTATTCTTTGGTTTAGTAACTAGGTAGTATGCATCTGTATAAATGCGTATTGTTTTTTTAACTATGCACTCCGTAGTAGGTTAAGCTTTAGAAATTGTTTTTCATAGTCGCGTAATATTTGTGAAAATAAAATTAATTTGTACTTTTTGCAGCTGGAGAAAATGATGTTTTGTTTATTTCTAACAATTAAAAGCAAAATAAATAAAGGTAAATACTAATCTTGTCGGTGCATATCACATCATATTCTCCAGCTAATATTGATATACTCTCACTTGTCGACTCAAATCGCATGTAAATATCGTCATTGTTAACATCTTGTCCCTTTGTTTGTTAATTTATCTTATTGAAAACCTTGTTGCTAGAAATATCTTATTAATTGACTTTATTTATATATTTTTTGCATATTTTCTTGTAAACAGCATGCATTTAGCTAGGAGGTTGCATTTATAGTATTTTTTTACTTGATAAACTTTGACAGTTGTTATTGCTTGATGATGCATTATAGGTTGTATTACTTTTGTTGTCAATAGCAATTGCTACTGGAGCTAACAAAATAATTTCGAGCAAAGTTTCATCAAAAGCATCAGCCTTAGAACCATTCTATGTTATAAGACATTTTAATAAACGTTATATGTAATTATTTATCATTTTTGTGGGTAAACTGTCATATATTTTGAGCAAAGAATTGTTGATGTTCAGTTGGTTGACCGTGTTCTTTGTGTATGGGAATGGTCTTTTCCGAACGTTAATAGGTTAGATTTCGAACGACAAGCATTGTCCATTGACAAAATTGTACAGCTTAACATTTTTCAAACGTTTTTGTATTCGTTGAACTTCTCAGTTTTGGTATAAATAGGCCCGAAAACGATCATCTTTAGTCAGGTTTCATTGAACTTTCGGTTACTTACATGTTACATTATTGACGTTTTTTCTGCTGACGGCAATTCTTTTTGATTTTAAGACAAAAAAAGACTTAAGATCATTATCTCGCATTAAATCAATCATTTTTAAGAATAAATAATAAAGAATTTGGATTTTTATTTCACATTATAACAGTCACTGGCTCGACCAAACTTTCACATTTTAATGAGAAATAAATCGGCAGTCGTGGATAATAATAATGCTTAGTTTATCAGATGAAGATCTATACGATAATTAAAACTAAAATGTTTTGCATATACATATGTTGCTTTTATTTACAAAACTTTTATTTCATATTTAGATTTTTAAAAATTAAACACTTATTAAAATATGAAAATTTTGAACGGTCTTTATTCATTGTCACAGTGATAAAATGGTGTACCTTCAAGAAAAAGGGATTATTGCTAAGTACATTGCATTACAGTTAAGTTGCCTTATGAAGTTATACAGATAAGCCCATTATTGACAGATGTTATTTTAATTTATTGCAGCTAAATAGATCTATATGCTTTGACAGCTGCCTGAAAAAGTATCATCATTCCATTAAACCCTAACAATTTTAACTAATGTTAACATTGTCATAAATTTGATCATTTTATTGTTTGTGAATCCATTATTGTTCTTCACAATCCTGCCCAATTATTGGTTACAAAGTCGTGTGCACGTTACCACACTTAAGGAAGATAAAAGGGTCTTTATACCACAGCTTGATTTGTTCACTACACTAAGTGTTGACTATCGGTGGGATTAGACAGTCAAACATCAAATCTAGTGAAACGAATCAAAGCCTTAGCGGGATTTTAGATGCCAAGATGAATATAATGCAATCAGTCGATAGTTATGCCATTACTTGAACTCATGTAGCCAGGGAAAATTCATGAAAGTGAGAATGATAACATGTCAGTCCTATCAAATATGATGTGTGATCATGAAAATGTTGGTGTAAACACATCACCTTACTACCAAAATACACCTCAAATAATTAATGTGAATAACATCCTTATCAATATCATCGGTGTTTTTAAAGATGTCGTCATTGAACTGAGAAGTTAAAAGCAATCTCAATGACCACATTTAGGTATCAATGATGGCAGTTATGATACAACTTAATTATAAAGGAAGTTGATGTGAACTGAACTTGAATAATTACAAGAATTTAACCCCATTTTGTAGACTCTCACACATGTATAGAAGAAATTGGCAAGACCGTCAAATGAGGTACACATGACCATATTTATAATTCAAGGTTTCAAGGTCATTCTGATAATAATCAACCACCATCTATTTTAAATGTGATAGGTTTAATATAGTATATATAATGCGAAAATCAGTGACGTCTTCGTCAACTCGGTTTGCTTTTTTCACATACTAGTACTAGCGAAATGTCCTATGTGAAGTGTCAAAACAAGTCCATAAAACAGACAATTACTTGAATTTTCACGCTCATGCAAACATAAGAATGTTGGTATTATTAATGAATAATCATAAGAAATGATGTAAAATACTCATATTATCATTCTGATTGGATGATTACCTGAAATTTTATTGGCATATCTTTGAATTCGATCTCACAATATAACGAATAACTTTCATGTCATTTTGTATTTATTCAGTAATCCATATTCCAAAAAGCTGAATATTTGGGAAATTGACGCTCCTTTTTTATTATAACAATCAACAAATAAACCATAGATTCAAATAATTACGCATAATAAGAGGGAAACATCGAAGATATATTATTTATGATTGTATCTATTTACAAACGGAACAATCGATTGTTGATCAATAAAGATATAAGTAAAGCTTCACTTAAAGGGAGACACAGGCAAATATTTCAATATCTTCGTCTTAAATTTCCCATTTATTATTCTGTAAATGTCTTCAAAATAAATACACTAGGTAGCCACAGGAACAAGAAAGTTTCCTCCTTATTAAAAATTAGATAGTGTTTTCCTAACTTTCCTAACTTGACCAACGTGATTCAGATTAGAGCGTTAAGACCTTACAAAAGTTGTTACAGTGAACTATGGAAACGTTGAAGAACGTGTCGAATGCATTGCAACGGAAATGCGTTACATTCTTATACATTGAGAACAATAAAAGTTGTTTTTGTAACTTGGAGGAACATGCAAGCACTGAAGAAAATGCAAAATCTGGTAAAATCACAGACATTATTTATGGACTAAAAAAGTAATGATTTTACTTCACATTCATAGTTGCGCGTAATGAAATATTAAAACATATCTTTTTTTTTTTTTTTTTTTTTTTTTTTCCGTTTTTTTTATAAATTTCTTATTATTTCGTACATCGCATTTAAATATTTATGGTTAACCTTCTAGATAAGACTGATAAGTTCAACAATGTCTTTATATCTTAAAATGATAGTACTATTGAGCTGTTATTTGCTTTGTTTCAGAGAAATTTAATTTTAAACAAATATAAAGGAAAGATATAAGCATAAAATAACATGAACAATACATCACCTAAAAGGGAAATCTATCTCAAATAAGAAAACAAAAGAAAAAGTAAAACCGGCGTGTCGCGAAGACGAATTGTCATATACTAACCTTGGTAACGTAGTACCGGAGCACGACAAAAAATGGGTAAGGCCATTACTTTGATGCATCACAGTTTACTACATATAAACGTCAAAACTCAATGAAAAGTGTATGTTTGTATTCCCGGCGTCATTAGCAAATTTGACGTTATTTGTCATATTATAATGGTCGTAAACAAATATTTCTGTGTAGTTGTCAATACTGTCATTACGTGAAAATGTTAGTTGCTAATTGTCTGGAAATACGGACGATTATTAAATTTTGCTCAAGTACTGGTGAAACACCGACGCTTTGTAGAGGGGTGAGTTTCGTTAGAGGATGACAACCGTCCGTTCCTAATGCCGGTGCATGTGACGAGGTTTATCCAATATATTTGTGCACTGGTGGAATATGTAATATGTACGTTGCATGGGAACAATAAAAACTACAAAACACTTTGCATCAATCATTCATCTATTGACAGAAAAACAAATTATGAAATAAAAAGCAAATGCCACTTCACAAAATGTGCGTCGGAACTACGTTACCAAGGTAACAAAACGCCAGTTATACGGCTTTTTTCTTTTGTTTTCATATTTGAGGCAGATTTCTCCTTCAAGTGATATACATGTATAATGCATGCATTTTTATCAATAACTCTCTTGACGACAATAACTGCAGTGCTCGAATCTTTTGAACAACCTCCTTATAGAAATGGAAACGTTTGGAAAAGATAATGTTTCACCCGCTTCAGCTTTTGCCGAACATTCCACATTTAAGATCGATGACGAGACTGACACATTCATGTTGTCAGTTTCAGGATATAATTGTAATTGTGCGGATTATTTAGCCTTTCATCACGATTGGAGATTCTCCACGTTCCACAATGACAATGGCGGAGAATGTCGCGAAAATTGTACTGCTAACGGTGCTTGGCGGTATAAAACGTGTTACGCAAGCAAGTCAAATGGCTTGTATTTGGGAGGTTCTACCACAGAATAAGGTAATGGTGTCGTTCGGACCACATGTTAGGGATTCAATTATTTGTTTTAACGAAACGTTATGAAAATACACCCGAAACTTTAACATTTTACAAAATTGATGAAATAAACCCAATTCTATAAATAAAAAAGGTTTTTACTTTTATTCATAAAAGACGTTTTTGTCATGATAATCTTTTAATAACAGTTACCCATATAAGTAGATAAATTGTTGAAAGCAAAACATTTCAGATAATACGTACAATTTTGAATCTTAATATTTTATGGTATACATACTGCTAGAATAAAATAAGTTTATTCAACATATTTTGTTTTCAGAAATATTTTTCAAGAAAATCCAAATGATACCTTTTCGTTGTTTTATTAAGAGTTGAAATACTTTTGGAAAATGTGTGACCTTTTGTAGACCAAAAGCGTAAATTAGTTTTGGTTTCCCATTTACAGGGAAGTTGAGGAAGGAAACGTTAGTTGGTTAATCAATTTTATCTGTCTAGTTCTTGTTATATGACGGATATTTTTATGTGTGGTGTGACAGTCAGTTTATGCCGTTTATCATGAATAAAGGTTAAGCATATACTGCATAAACAAATAAAAAATTAAGTAAGCGAAAAACTAAGTTAACATAATAAAATCTAAATATATGTTAGTTCCTTTATTTTTTCCGCAATTAACATACACCGAGGGGCAACGGAATTTTGGTCATTGACATAAGTAGATGATAATGTGCGGGTAAAATAGACAAGGGTATTGAAAATTATACTTTTTAATCGAGCAATTATTTCCAATTAATGAGGAAAGTAATGCACAAACATATTCACTGTGCCTGAATTGCAGAAGATTTTACATAGAAAGCATCAAATCGGATTTTCATTTTAAAACATCATCCAGTTTGCTTGATGATATATTAATGGCTAAATTTGTTAACTGCATTTTTGTATCTCGCAGATTGGCCGTTTATTTATGTCATCAGTGTTGATATGGTTATGTTATCCTGCGCCTTATTTTTCTTGAAAAAAGTTTTGTTCTGAGCCCGAATATTGCAGATATATCGTCCATTTAGGTCAGTTACGGGTTAACTCCTGTTAAATCATTTAAGGAGTAAATCCTTTACTGCACTAAGGTGACGATATAAACTGATCATCAATAATGTTTCCCCTCGATTTGCCTTAATAAATTTGTTCGCATATTTTTTCAGTTATTCTCTTTTTTTTTAAGTTTTGATCTTGTTTTGTGGTCATTCACTGTAATTGTTATCAATTCTTAGATCATAAACAGTGGAGAAGAGGAACTTTAAAGAGATGTATCATTTATTGTAAATGATTGAACTCTTCAATCAAACTGAATCGTAGTAATTCCAGTTATTTCTGAATGCATTCTTCGCTTTCTCTCAAGTGATTTCAGTATAATTTCCATCGACATATTAGGTATTTTAAAGTGAAGTTTTGCTTTGAACTTAGTTTAATTATAGACGAAGGCTTATAGGTGCATTACAAAATATTAAGCATGTAGCGACGTTTGTATATAAAATCATATCTATCTAGAAGAAAGTGCCAAGTGAATGTATATAATCACTTGTTATAAAATGATATCAGGTTATTTCTCAATTATATTAGACGAGTAAACAGCTATCAACATTGTATTGGCTGAGGCGCTAGCCAAGTCTGAAATAAGTTTGGCAGCTATATGTCCAACATCATCGCTTTCAACGTGTTTAATGACCTCTTTATCTCACACTTCCATTTGTTGACATTTTTTGGTGAGTTATGGCCCTTGAATAAGAAAAGAGCTTCTGTCTGTAATGGTTATTGTTTCTCGTACTACAGCGTAGCTGTAGAGAGGAAAAAAGTAGCTGCAATATATATAGGAAAGTAACTTCTAGCTACCACTTAATACAACTGCTTGATTGGCAACTAGTATCTTCAGGCGACACATGCGACCACTGATTTCTCTTGTTGAAAGCAAAATATTACGAAGTGTTTGTTTTAATGTTATAATGTTACTTTGCTAGTGACTTCAATTTTACTTGTTTACCCCATACATACGCATAATACTTTATTTCTAGCACATAAATTCATATAAGATTATTATTTAACATTTTGCATGCACAAATTCTGTATATGATATTAAAGACACACTTGTTAACTCAATTAATAAAATCGTTAAATCACAAGGCATGGACTCACTTTGCCCGTTGTGTGATCAATATTCAAATTTATTTTCTTGTGCAAATGTTTTTGTAGTTTTCTTACGACTATGGTAAAGTTATACTACTATAACATAACATCACAGTGTATAAGCATACAAATTTATTTAAACTTAAAGTTAGAGTCGATTACTTCTAATCCAGTTACCTCTCTGGCGTGGGTTCGATCCCCAGGAGATGCTTTGGTAGTTTAGCGCGGAGGAAGGTTGTCTAGTACTGGTGTAACTCTCCAGGAACGATGGTTAGGAAACTACCCGCCTATATGACTGAAATACTGTTGAAAAAGGCGTAAAATGAAACAAACAAACAAACAAAAACTTAAACTGCGGTTGAAATATTAAATTTAACTGTCAATTTTAACTAGAACTTTCATCCCCAGAGGAAATGTTTATTGATATTTCAAAACCTAACATTAACTTATCTAACATTAACTGTCATATAACAACAAAACATTGAAAGCATGAATTAATTTGCATTCATATTTAAAGAATAATTATGAAGCATTCACAGTATTGTTGCCATAGCTAGGTTATGTATTACCATTCGTCTAAGTGAATATTCTATTCAAATAGGAACCAGAGCGGCAAGGTGATTGTAATTCATTTAATAATTGATTAAATGTTTTCTTTTTTCAATAAATGACTGCTAACAACCGGAGTACTGGAGCAGTCGTATATATTTTCAAACGCTTTCACATTGACTACTTCGAAACTTAGAATATAATTGCATTTATTTCTTTTTGATGTACGGATTATTTACTGTTGATGCCATGTTGCTTATTTTTGTAATTATCAACTCTTTTGGAACATCTCAAAGTTTAGGAAATAAATTTGCGACATCTTTTTTTTGAGATAGAGAAAGTTTTTCAGTTTCCAAAAAATGACACTTCACTTTCTTTAATACAAGCAAAGTCATTGATTTCATGCAGTTTTCATTGTCAGAAATTAGAATCGCAATCGTTTTACTATTTTGAAAATAATGCAAAATGTTTCTGCTGTTCCGGTCATGACAATAACACTGGTGAGGAGGGGCAGACTGACTTTAATATTATCCATGGGAAAAGAACAGAGATGGTTACAACAACGTATACTCAAGTGAGAATCATTGTTGTTGTTTTTTTTGTTGTCCTAAATAATTGTAAATGGATGTAATAAATATCAAATATTTTGAAGTTTAAGATTCATTAACATTTATTTGTATTTACATTTTCTGTTACAGATTCTAAAAAAAATATTTCTGAAATTTATTACAAAGTTGTCTTACTGTAATCTGTTTACAGACAAAAAGAGTACACAAGCAACCAGAGCCATTTGACTGTCTGGAGCTTTATCAACAAGGCTATAGCGAGGACGGTACTTATGTGATTAAACCAACTGGAAGTATTACTTCTGATGTGTGGTGCGATATGAAAAATGGTGGATGGACAGTTATACAACGACGACTGGATGGGTCAGAAAACTTCTACAGAACATGGACGGATTATGTTTGTGGATTCGGTAACATATCAGGAGAGTACTGGATTGGCCTTGAGAATATACATTGGCTTACTACTATAGACAGTTCTTTGAGAATTGAAATGGAAGCATTTGAAGACGTGTCAACTACACTTGTGTCACTTACCCATGCTTATGCGCAGTATCACATGTTCAGGGTTGACGACGAAGATTCAAATTTTAGATTGCATGTAAATGGTTTCTCCGGAAACTGCGGTGATAGTCTCAGTGCACATGATGGAAATATGTTCTCGACTAAAGATAGGGATAACGACGTTTGGTACAACAACTGTGCTCAAATATACAAAGGAGCATGGTGGTATAAATATTGTCATCAAAGCAATTTGAATGGACTATACTTATCGGGGAATCACTCTACGTATGCTGATGGTATAAACTGGAAAACGTGTTGGGGTCACTTTTATTCTATTCGCACTGTCGATATGAAGGTGAAAAGAAATTAAGAACAGTTCTGTGAGAAATAAAATGTAACCCCGAACCGACTGCATTATATATGAGTATATTTAAAGTATCACGCCTCCTAATTTATGTTAATTTTCATGAACCTTTTGGAAATGTATTTAAAAGTAAAATATTGTAAGATGAACAAAATAAGCAATTTATATCTTGCAATCGGCACTAACAAACCAGGAAAAATACCAAAAAGTGGTCAATATATATGCAAAAACAGCCCTTACTCCGTTGGTATCTCAAAAGGAATATGGTGATAAAATACTTTAAAAGCAGGCTTAAACCGCATATAGTATGTAAAATATCACTTGGATCTTGAATGTTTTACCTTTCTTAAAATTTTAGAACATTTTTCTCAATATTGATGTTCTTGGCTCAACTTGAGGCAAGCAGCTTTAATACAGTAATACATGTATTATCAAAAATGTAGCTCAATTGTGAACATGTAATCATTCTCGATTTTTTACATTTGTTAAATTGTTTCAGTGGAAAGAAATTATGTAAGTTCAACCAGGATACGTACGAAAATTCTAAGTAAATTACTGCCTTAAAATGACCAGTATAATATGTAATTTTATATTTAATCCCTAAAAATTAAAAAGCACTGTTTATCAGAATGATTATTTGAAATGACCAGCCCTCTTCAATGGAAAGTATCACTGCTGTTTTTATTTTTACGCTAACTTGAAAACCAGCTTAAATGTTGTGAGTAGTTTGTTTAGATAGTTTGTTATAAATCAGTACCTGGAACAACTTTGGCCGCATATGAAATGAAATAGAAACTGCTTATTGGGGTATTAAAAGTCTCTGTGGTAAGCTGTAAAACAGAATCAGCGACATTTAAGGAAGTATATCGAACAATTGACTATAACTTCATTTCAATAAAGGATTAAAGGAAAACTGAAGTGATAACATAGACTGTTAATCAGTTAAAGAACAACTTCAAAAATGTTTGAAACAAAATAATGCTATTAGGCTGAGCATATGATGTATGTGCTTTTTTAATGTTCTCAAAATGGTCTGATGAAAATAATGTTAATCATGTTGTCTCCTCGTGAAATGAAATACATCATAATGATTTACATAAACAAGGCGGTATGATTGTACATTTATATATCTATAATTTAAAAGATATTTATATGTGAAAATGTAATTGTCTCCGAACCTGTATGCACCGAATCAAAACTGTGGTACAGTGTTTACCCTTTTTTCATCTTTTTCTTTTCTCCTTTCTTTCATTGTCAAACAATTGTTATTTCACCAAATGAAAATATGTAAAGGTAAAAAACGTTTTTTAATATGTTTTTAATGCACTTGTATTATAAACAACGTCAAGTATTTTATAACATGTCATGTCATATTGCGAGATTTAATTTGCTTTAAACGATTTAGCAAAGTTTTGATTTAAGACGATAAGTAAACGAAAATCTTCTGTCAATGTTTGCTAGTAATTCATTCATGTGAATGTATCCAATATTACAACATATATTAAAGTCATTGTTTTGTTTAGTTTATACAAATTGTATTTTAGTTTGATTGTGTTGGAAGCTCTTAGCTTATTGAAACACTGTCGATTGTTTCCTTGAAGCAACCAGTTCTAATAAGTGTTTAGTTTCTTGCTCACTGAAACAAAGGCTTGTCTCTGATCAGGTTTGAACCCGAATGGCCAAACATCCTCTGATTACTAGTCCGACGCGTGCGTTACCACTCGGCAATGTCGCCACTCTAAATGTTTTGTTTAAAAGTAAGATGTATTGTATATGTCTACGCATTTGATTTCATTGCTGTTTCGAAAAGATTCATAATATCACCAGAGGTACTTACCGAATAGTTGTTTACAGGAAATGTACTTAGAACATAATTAATTAAGCAGATTATTGAAAACATAATCTGGATTTTATTAACTTATATAAAAAGTTGTTTTTCAAAAGGCTTAAAAGCAACTTTAAATTATAAATTGACAAAAATTAGTAATGTGCATACTAGGGTCCGTAAATGGTCTTATAAATTTATAAATTGGTCCTTATTTGATTATATTTGTGTTAATTACTTAGCAATATCACTTCCCCTCTCCGCCTTTTGCGCTATTGTCTGTGTTCCATTTCTGTTTGGTGACCAAATGTTTCTAAACGTTATTTAGGGCTGCGTCTGTGAAAGGTTCTCTTCCCTTATTTATATATATCTTGTTTTGTCGCCGACGGTAAATATCTCCTTCCTCTAATTTTGCCAATTATGAACCCCCCCCCCCCCCCCCTCTGCATCCAGCCTCTTTCCTCTTCACACAAGTCCTATCGACCCTTTTTAATGATATTTTGTATGACTTCAGTTTCTGTTATTAAAAATAACGCCCAATTTTTGATTCGGTGGAAGCTCCCGTTAATATGTATCCTTTCTTGTGAATATATTATATTTTGGTAGTTCTAACCATGAATGTCGACCAGATTGAATTTAACTTTGAAATTAAAATATTGTTAAGTCGATCAATATCAGTTATCTTATATTGATTATTATAATGTGTATTTACGTATTTCAATTTAAATTTTGTGATCATTGAATTTCTTTGTTTTTAATTTTTTGTTTTGTTAATTTCTTTCTCCGTGTGCAAGATGTGTGTGTAACTCCTTTTATATAATTATTCTCTTTGTAAATCAGACACATAATAAAAAGCATAATTCCAGAAAGCATAGTGATTGTTCATTATGTTAAGAATAATATATGTATAAAATGATTGAAGGTGTGTGAAGTTCGGAATTCGCCTTTTCCCTTATTTCACTATACATTGTGGCTATATATTTCAATCCCATCACTCTTTCACAACAAACGATTTCTTAAAACAAATAGATACGACGTAAACATTCCATTGATCAGGATGTCCTGAAATTTTGATAAAGGAGGGATTCCCCTTCTAAATTAAGTGTATCGTGGGCATGTTCATAATGGGTTTTGTTTGCTAAATAAAAATGGTTTGAAGATATTTTCCATCGTATGAAAGGTCTGTTATTAAATATATACTTATTTCTCATAACATGTTTGATAAAGTTAATACTGTATAAATGTCTGATCAGGTACATTGTTAATTGAGAATGACTTAATGCACTGAAATCTTCATGAAAATAAAATGCAATCAATATAAAAATTAAAATTGTACCATATAACATAAATGATTCATGATTCAAACGATTTGTTTGAATTAAAAACAAAGAAAAATGTATCAGATATTCTATAAACCTTTTATTTTGTTGACCGTACATAAATTTGAATCGACTGCCACGGATAAAGTTTCTATTATCACTTAATGTAGCGTTAATGAATTGTTCTGGCAGTCTTAAATCTTTGATAAGGAACAGAAAACCGACTTATATAATCAATGCGTTAATGTGGTTATTCAAACCAATTTCATTTTACCAACAAGTTCCCAAGTGTACATAAAATGTATGCAAATAAATTTTATATCGCATGAAAGGTCTATTATACATTACAAACAGGTTTGCATTCAACGTTACTTAATCGTTGCCATTTTCTATTGTTATTGTGTACAATTTATTCATGACTTGTTCTAAATAAGTGAATTGTTTAATATTATAACAAATGATAGTTCGTAAATTTCGGGGAAGGGAAGATACAATACAATCCTGATAAAATATTTATGCAATTACTATTGCGACGTAATAACGATTGTTTTAGAAAACAAATGCTTATTGATGCAAACAATTTGTTTTCAATTGAATTTGCAATATAGCAGGGTTATAATTCAAATTTAAAATCCAATTTCAGTTGCTTCTCCATTTTTCCTTGTTATTATTTAGATGCACTATTTTGGTTCATACCTGGCTTAAAAAGGAACAGATCAAACCACATTTTATAGACCCTTCTTTATTCTTGATACATTCATTGATATATATATACCATCTTGCTTCCAAAACGACTTTAAGCAGGCTCTTTCTACAAAATATGCTTTCAACTTTGCCGTCTTGAATAACCTTCCGGAAGTTCTCTTTTTTTACAACTGCAAGTTATCAAACGGAATTAGGTTGATTTGAATCAAACAAGCTAGTTATAATGAACAAAATATAATCAGAAACATCATTAACAATCATGCTTATGGTACATTTGCTAGTCTATGAATACAATATAATACCCTAGATAACTACTGTTCATCAAAATAAATGACTTTATTTTTATCACACAAACTAAAAATAAGACCACTTTTTTCCAATTCTTTGAAATTTGAATTGATTTTTTATAATAGAACATAAATCTTTTTTTTATAATAACGTTATAAGCTACACTATTATAACATATCTCAAGGTTTTATCATTTGAATTATTCAAGTTTCCATCTTTCTATTATTATATATTACTTCTGGCTGTTAATTGAAATGAGGTCGAAAAGCCTTGTGCTGGAAATTTTGAAACTTTCGTTTTCTATGAACAAGTCTAATGATGGCAGTTTAATTTTTAACTTTCATACTAAACAATTTAAAATTTTTATAAAGTTCAAAAGCTATTATATTCTAGCTTGTTCCATTGCAGTACAGTAATGATTTTAATTGCCATTGAATTTACTTTTGCTTATTGTTTTGAAACTCTTGTGTTGTTTGGATTTAAGTCACAGCGGTCCTGTTATGATCAGTTTGCGACTTTTTAGCTTTACTTGTGTAGAAAACTATCGGTTGCCACGGACCATAGCAGTTACTTCCGCTAATTGGTGTAGCAATCTCTGCCACCATATAGATTTTAAAAATATTTGTTACTGTATATATTTAACTTTAAAATTTATTTTTCATCATTTTGTATGTTTTTGATAATATTTATCATATAAACTATAACGAGCGTAGGTACGAAACGTTACGAAACGTTAAAAATAAAAAATAAAAATGACATTAGATTTTAGAAGTTACGGCATATATGTCACCATCATGTGAGATCTATGAAAGCAGTGATTACAATCTGCCAATTGCAAGAGATCAATGTGAAGCGTTTGACTCCGTGTGTAATCTCACGAACAAACGGCAATCGGAATCGAAGTTTCGTAAGCTTGCTGCATGAATATTCTTTTCAAGGTTCAAAACCAGTGACTGTGGTATATAAGAATATAAAATATTTTACAATAAGTTAATAAAACGTACCCATACATGAGGAACTTATAAAACTGTTCTGAAATATTAACAATATTCACAACAAAATAGCATTTGGACTTTATGTTATATCTCTTTAAGTTATTGCTTTATTGTTGCTTATTCTGATTCAGTTAACGCTATAAAATAATACAAACATACATAGGATATAATATTGTTTTCTGCTGAATAAAATCCATGCAACGTCGGCATTCAAATAGTGCTATGACTACACGCGCATTGTGTACAAGATAAGTATGATACACTTTGATACATTGACATTTATATGATGTCTGTAATACAATACAAGTAACCTCATATCTCAAATGTTCATAAGGGTATAATTGATCAAACGTTTGTTCTTGCAGATTCAAAACTTATTGGACTATATCCGTGTGACACATGGCTCTTCTTTGCTCTGAAGACAGTATATGCAGCAACAAAAGAGCTAACCGAGGAAGGTAAATGTAGATAAAATGCTGACCCATATGTCAGACCAGAATCTGTAGTATTGTTTGCAAACACGATCATTGCTGTTATAACTAAAATAACTGAAAACAGAGAAAACAAAGAAAAGAAAAACAGAATCCTTAAAAAACGCCAAGAACAGCAAAATTGAAAATAGTGGAGACTTGGTTTGATTATTATAATAAGATGGTTCATTGACGGCAAACGTCAACGCATCACCCCCTCCCCTAACACAGAAAACTCAGTCATGACAAGGTGTAATTTTAATTCTGAAATATCAGAAGATAATTAGGAACAGGAACATTTTCCACATAGTTTAAGACACAACTTGTTCAATAAAAAATTTAATACTCGCTACAAAGATAAGAAGAGTTTAGTAGCTATAAAATTGCTTAAGAGCTTTTCTTTTCACTCTTCCTTCGTCTTTGTTAATGAAACAATAATGATATGAAGTCAGAATAAAAGAATCCTTAAATACAAAAAACAAGTTTTAATAAATGAAATAAAGCAAACATAATAAGTAAATCGAAATAATCAAAAGACACTCAATAAGCATAATTCCTTTCTCTTTAAATTGATAAATTCAGATTATTTGAATGAGAATGTGTATTTACATCCTTACAATAAAGTTATTATGCTCATATTTGCAGAAGATTCTGTTCTTCGATTCGTTCCGTATTTTACTACAAGCAACAGACTGAATCCAAACATTACAGTTCCAACTATAAGAAGACCGTAGCATTCACAAAGACGAAAACTGGAGCAGCTTTAAGAAAGAAATAACTTTTATTAACGTTTGTATTCAAGCTCGATCTTTACAGCAAAATACACGGAACGGAACGATCAACTAGTGATAAAGATGAATGACATTTATTTTTTGGTAATTGCAATTATCACAAAAATATGTGATTGCATACAAAGTGAAAATAATATACGATAAATTCTATAAATGTTGTTTTTTACTGTCATGAACTAATTTATTATATTGAGGATATTTGATGAGTAATGGTCAAATAATAAATCAAGTGAACGGATAAAATAGAATTATATTTTGGGAGCCGCTGGCTACAATGGTACTATTTCATTCTACGATTTCAATAACTTAAAAACATTTCAAATGATGTTTAACTAGTTCAATTTTCCTTTTAATCATATATTTAAAATAAGAATAATGTCTTCCTGTAGTTATAATTTCTTGATGTTTGAAAATAAAAAATCCAAAATATCTTTTTGTATGGAATATGTTTCTTTATTAATGTGTTTCAAATATATATGTCTTAACCCTTTCCCCCATGAGCATATTGTGAAAAATGGCCGTTTTCACTGAAAAGCCTCCTGTTACAAGTTCAAACTGCTATGAAACTATGAAAAATGCTTCAATACTAATCAAACTTGGCACAAATGTTGACTGGACCATTGCCTTTGTAACGACATGCTCAGTCTTAAATTTCCTGTTACCATGGCAACGAGGGGACATCTCAAAATTGCCAAAAATCGCTATTTTGCCTCGATTTTTTCCATCAAAATTTATTTCAAAGTGCTGTAACTGCTCAAGGGATTGAAATAGAGTCAAAAGCTTTTCAGCGTGGTTAAACGTTACATTATAATCGACCTGGGGTCATTTTTAGCCTCTCACAAGTCCAAAATTTATTTGGCGATGAGGGGGACTGCGCCCCCTTCAACCCCCCCCCCCCTAACAGAAGGGGGCACATCCCCCTTCTGGCAACCCCCTGATGTATCTTTTGGATGGGGGACGGCGCCGAAAAAGTGCTCAATTTTTTTAGCAACATTTCTCAAACGAAAACTTATATTTGGGGCCAAAATAGGACATTTTTTCACTATTTGAGGCCTAAAAAAAGGGGGAGGGGTTGTTTCGCGTATTTATGTGGTAAAGGGTTAAAAAAAGACACATGTATATAATAAATAGAACATTCAAGTTTATTTTTATAAATACAGGTTTAATCTTCTTCTTGTGGTATGAAAATATGAAAAAAGTCATATTTAACTCTTGGCTACTGCCACTCATGAAATATTTCTTTTCATACCTCTCTATGAAAAGAAGTCCTGTTCTTATATAAAAAGTACTTGAATATCCTCTATACATATCATTAAAGCGTATGGAAAATGCACACAATTATTTCTAAACGGTTCAGTCAATTCTTAAAACACATTTTATCCGGGAAAATTCATTCAGATCTGTTTTTGTAAAACATTCCGTTACTCTTTCAAATTCTTGGAAGCAACATAATTTAATCAAAATTTTTATGAAAATATTTCACTAGATATTGTTTTATTCCCTGTTACTCCATGTTTGTATAACTCATGTGACGTAATGTAAACATATATGCAAGGCTCGTGCCCAACCATTTTTATTGAGTCTTGCACGCCGCGCGATTATGTATGTCGTGTTCTCGCTTGTTTGGCCTACCTTATGCAAAAATAGGAAAACACAAACGGACGACAAAGTTGACTTTGTCATCTCTCCGTGTTTTTGCCTTTTTGGATTTTCATGGCGGAAAAACGAAAATACAACAGAAGAAGGGCGACAATACGATACGTAAAATATGTCGGCTCTTTGCACTTGAATCTTGCGTATTTAGGGGTTTTAGCGATGTTGCATTTTGCGTTTTCGCATTCGTGTGTTTTCGCTTTTTTGCATTATGGTTATTTCGCTTTTGCCCATTGTTGTATTTTTACCTTTTGTATGCACGCCTTTTCGCTTTTACGTATATTCGCATTCCGATGAAGCAAGCACAGATTGATTTCACATATGGTGACGAATAATGGAGTCGAAATTAAATTCAAGTGGTAATATTTTTAATAGAAAATCTAGCAACAATGCTTCAAATATAATTAACATTATCCTCAAGAACATTCTATCATTTTTATACTAAATACAAATATGTAGATATTAGTGTATTAGATTTATCTCGGGAAGCCTAATGTCATCTTTATACATACAAACCTATATATGTGAGTTCTTGCTGACAGGATTCATATTCATAATCAAAGGGCTGCAAGCTCTGTGGTATTTTCTGATCTTTGCAATCTAAATCATACTGATTATCTGTATGTATTTTCCTATATAGGTTTATTTTTATATACTATAATTCATCTTACGCAGCGACTGCGTTAAGATTTTTTTCTATAACAGTTTGAGACTGATACATATGGAATTTTGCATGACTAGAGGTGCATCAAAAATCATTTTTTATGACACACTTTATCCTTGCATATCGTGGCTACTTCCTTTAAAAAGACACTTAAAAAAGTTGCCTCGACTATAATTTGAACCTTAGGCCTCTCACACCCAAACAAGCACGATACGAGCGCGATACCCCTGCACCACGGTGAAGTAATACGTAATATGTAGCCTGAATAAAAACAAATACATTGTAATTCTAAATTGAGAATTTCCATTTCGTGTTTGTAATCCTTATCAATTTCGAGATATTTTGTTCACGATAAACCTGTTTAACACTGATAAAAATAATTAAGCGAAAATCGTATCACCAAAACAGTCCGACATGTATATATTCCACTGCTCGGCAGTCAGATTTATTTGTAAACCTGGAATATTCAGTAATCGAAATGGCTAAAAATAGCATTTTCATTGAGTAAAATGATATTCATCCGCGAAATTTGTGATTGTAACCTCATATTTCTATTGTCTTATCTGAACTTTCAATGCACTGTGATTCGTTAAATGCCTACATTAAAAATTATTCTGTCTTTTAAATTGCTGGTTTTTAAGCAGTTTTGAGTGAGAACTACTTTGCGTTGTTAGGAAATTGTTGTGTTAGACCGTGGATGTTAGCTATGCATTTACTGATCTTGCGATCAGAAAATACAAAAACCATAAGCCTCGCAATAAAACTTTTGGGTACCCTTGATATTCTGCAGCGTGGCCGACGATACGTTTATGTCAAATTACATGCGGCAATCGTTAATGTATCTAACTTGGGTAAAGATGATTGATAAATTTCTTTTATTATAACGAAGTTAAATAGATATAGTTTATTGTAGTATGCTAATAGTTATGTACTGAATCACATTTTAGTTTTCTATTCGGTTTGGGCCAAACTGCAGCCCGATGAACATTACATGTCATCGTATTACATACCTGTTATTAATGCGCTTCCGGGGTATCTAGAACATGAATTTGAAAATAAGCTTTGAAAGTTTTGAACAGTATATATTGAAGCGTATTTCTTGGTTAAGTAGTTTATGGTTCTTATTAGGGTTAGCGACGGTAAATGAATTCTGCTTGTTTGTTAAGTCTAAGCATATTGAACAGCCTCTTAGCAATAAAAATGTGTTCCTTTTTAATACGATAGAACGTAATTAGTTTGTACCACTCGTATTTTTTGTAATGCGCAACACGTTGTTTGTTTCACTCTACTATGTACTGTATATTGTTTGATCTTATTCGTCAAATAGTTATACATGCGGACAGTTAAACGGGTTGCTCTGTTTCATGGTTAAGGTTACTAGTATATTTGTATATTTGATTAAAGCTATGAATGTAAAAACGGCGGTACATACATGTATTTTCTTTAGCTATTTCTCGCGGAGGGTCAATTTGCATCTTTCTGTCTATAGCCGTAACGTTTAATTTGAAGATTGATGCCTCCATATCATTGCGGGGAACTGCATGTTGCAATAAAAACGGGTGCTCAAATGTTTCCAGTTGATTACAATCTTGGCAGTTCTTATCACCCGCTTATAAATGACCTTACAGTCTAGCATGATTTACTTATGAATATATAATTGCACTATAAACAACCTGAATAAAGATTAAGTTTCGATTATTATCAAAATATTGTTCAAGTATCAGTTAATCTTAACAAACACTGGTCTTACTTAACAGATTATTTATAAGAAACTATAATTTTTTAGAAATCTAGAAAAAATGCTATTTATCTAATAGGGACTTGTTTTGTATGTTTACTAAATAAATTTTTTTTTTTAAAAAACAGAAAAAAACAGAGTTCCGTAAAATTTAATCAAGACATATACACATAAATATATAATCTTTGCAATAAGTTCTTGTTAAATACCCATTATTCCTTTCCTTACACTATCATTAACTATTCTTATGTTAGTGGACAGATGGAATTGCTACATTCAGCGCGGTAATTGTCTCGTGAGCTAATAAAGCATTTACTATCTGGAACGAATTTAACGGGCTTTAACGCTATCTCCCCGCCATTAAAAAATGGTGTACAGAAGTACAGTATATAAAATTTGTTTGAATGTGGTAGGGTTTTATCATTTAATATTAATCAAAAGGATTGCACTTTAAATTAGCGAAAGATTATGTGATTATCAGATGCGAATCCAAGGTATTTATTTCAATTTTTCAGTTAAGGTGAAATAATATTTATCTTTACTTTGTAGTGCGGTGTTTATATTTTGTATAAATTTTTGTAATAAGATTAAGAATATAATGTGAACATCTTAAAGCGTCGCGGTTAATAAATAATATACTGTTCCATATACATGTACATTTGTATATCACTTCTCTGTCGATTATCGATTATATTGAGACCAATAAAGAAAAAGCATTGTACTTTCTTTTGGAGGAAGAAATTAAAAAAATGAGCAAAAATCGGTATTATTTGTTTAAAAATTGAACATGATTTAGAAACATTTTCTTTATATGTGCAAATTGTAAAAAATCGATATTATACCCCTAAATACAAAAATAAAAACATACGAATGAAAACATTATAACAAATGAAATAATAATAACGATATTATTAACATAATTATTTAAAATAAAATTTATCTAAATGCGTTTTTGTTTGTATCTATGATGAAACATTTGAAGAAAATAATAAATCAATACGCCGGGACTCGTATTTTTATATGCCATGGTGAAATGATACAATTTGCAGAGACATGTAAACGAGATCATGAACTTCAGGTTGCCGATTAAAAATGAATGATTTCGCAGTGACCGCCTGTGGCATGAGTCCACTCTTTTTATCTCAGCTGTAAAGTAATACTGGTTTATCGGCTAGAAAAAATCAAAATAGGCGGGGCTATTTCCTTACTGCTGTGCTTTAATAATATATTACGCTATAACAGCGTGTTGTGAAATTTGTTCTTATAATCGATTCATTATAGTGCAGAAAAGATAAATAAAAAATACTTTAAGACAGGGAAAATGTGAAGAAAATATGTCATATACTATCTTCATATATTACATGAATGAAAGATAGAAGTTATGAAATCATCTTATGAGAGTTATTTTCTTATTTATTAAATTTCACGCTTCTTTTCTTGTGATCACTAAAACAAATGATAATGATGAAGGTAATACCAAGTTATAATAAAACAAGTTAATGTTGTTTCAATACTTTTTTTCAGATAAAGGATCATTTATGTGAAGAAACAGACTTATAGAAGAAATCAACAAGATATCAGACTATACCAAGACAATTTGATGTGAAGGATAATGCTATTTATTGCCTGACAAACTTCATGCCATCGTGTTTTGCTTATTTATTTATTTGTGTTGTTTTATTTTTAGCAATTAACCTACATATCTTGAACAATAGATTACACATGTATCGTACTAAAAATAAATAACGAATAAAAATACTTTTTTAAAGATTCGCACAAAAAGGAGATGAATCAAAAAAAGGAGCTAAAAGCGGAATAAATAGGCCATGTTTAAGTTCTTGTAGTATAAAAATAGATATTTCGCAACGAGCGAAATATCAGCATTTTCATGCCACAATATGAAAATCAATCCTGTATTTATAGAAAATAAACTTCACTTTTTTGTTTATCATTTATTTTTTTCTTTTGTTTCACTCTAAAATTTGAAAGACTTTCCCTTTAATTTTGTAATTTGACTGAGTTTAGAAAAAATGTAGCCCGAAAAGACACCAGTGAAAAAAACGGAAATATGTTTCACTGCAGTCCTTTCAATAAAACAAGGAAAATAAACTAATTTTTATGTCATCAATATTTCTCAATATTTCAGAATATATATTAAGGATATTTAAAAATATAATGAAAATAGATCCCAAGTTTTTTTATGTAATTACGTGATTTATTTCATCATGTGATATGAAAATAAATATTTCACCAGCTCTCTTTTTATTTATCTTTAATATGCATATTGACGACAGTAGTTACGACACCATTGGAATAAGAAACATATGTTACACGTCAGTAAAAGAAAACTTATACTGATAAAAATTTATTCATAAATGTACAATAATTATTGTACAATGAATAAAACAGTTTTCTATTCAACTTAAAGAATCAAACGTGTATGATTATTTGATAAACATTTTTATGATCTTAAGAATACGATGAAAAATTTAACAGATAAATGTCATCAGTTTTATATAGCCAATATTATATTATTTTTATACGTAAGAGAATTTATATTGAATGTATTTTTCACTACTATATATTCTTGAACAATATTATGAAAACATGTAACGAAGACAAATAAGTTTGCGTTAATTTTTAACTTTCTATTTCATATTTAAAAGATATTGACCGACTGCTATTTATTAAAAAGACTTATGTAATCTGCATAAATGACAGCTATATTGACCCATTAAAAAGTAAGAGAAATCTTCTTCTATGTGTTTTATCAAATGACTCCGTACAACGATTTCCAATATTATCCTTAGAAAATAAACTCGTGGAATATTATCCGCAGAACGGACAGGTACAACGTGTTTCGTCAGAGGTTTAAAAAATAGGGGAATCATTCTCCCCCCCCCCTCTCTCTCTCTCTCTCTCTCTCTCTCTCTCTCTCTCTCTCTCTCTCTCTCTCTCTCTCTCCCTCCCTCCCTCTCTCTCTCTCTCTCTCTCTCTCTGTCTCTCTCTCTCTCTCTCTCTTTGGATGTAAGTTTGTTACTGAAAAAGTGCCTTTAGGTCGACCCCCGGAAAAAGGACAACTGGAATTTCATTTTTTTATTCAGGAACGCATTTTATCATTTATATTATGATCTTATAATTAAGATCATCTTAGAATACCAATTGACATATGCTGTACATCTAATCCGAAATATTGTTAACAAGCATGTCATATTTATTTTTGTTTTGTCAAAATATTTTAAGTACATTTACATACTTTATGTCTAAAGCAACTGCTGATCTTTACATACGAAACAAACAAATTAACATTATTTGTGGTTTTGAAAAACTTTGGAAATTTTGCCATGTAACATCGCATGTGTGCACATGTCCTTATGTTTATGATGAAAATAATTCACTTACATACAACAGTACTCTCACATACGTTTGTTTTGTATGTAGTTTTTATTTGCATTTTTCATATGATGACATATTTTAGAATTGAAGTATCAATAAATATTTTTATATGCTATTATTTTGTTTGCAGGCTTTAACTGATGATTATATTATTGAACTGAGAACCATGTAATTTGAAACATAAAGTGCATAATTGTTGTAAAAGCAGAAAGTATAAATAACATTTATAACAAAACAAGTAACAGAACATAAATGTCAATAATTGCCATTGAAAATAGGTTAATAAATATAATCTTCTACACTCCTTTTGAAAAGTTTTACTATGGATTTCAATAGAATAAGAATAAGTTTGCAACCAAAAATGCTTGAACTATAAGTCTGCAACCAAAATGTGCTTGAACAAGATATATTTGTGTATTGAACGTCATCTTCGGATTTGCGAACTAAACCATTGACAGAAACATATTTTGTTATTGTTAAATGCAGTTCAAAACTTACAAATTTGAATGAATTAGGAGAAAAATCGACCAGAACAGTCACATGTTAAATTTCAAAATAACTACATGATCAGTTTATATCTTCAATAACTTCGTCAAAACAGAATCTATGATGCTGAAACCTTTAACCGAGTGTGGCATATATATTGCATTATGGAATAGACATACTAATAAACTTCAAAATTACAAATTTTGTCCCACTTGCCTGGCAAAAATTCGTTCACTTGTTTCAAAAAATCACGCCGTGTTCGCCATTTTGTCAAGTTTGCAACCAATTCGCTCGCTTGAACCAAATGTGCAACCACTTCACGTCATGCCGCTTGATTACTATCGATATCAGGATTGGAAGATATTTTATCATAAATTAAAAAATAACAGAAACCCCATAATTACTATGAAACACTAATTGTTAAAAAATTAAAAATATTAAGACTTTGAATGGAAAATGTGGTGTTATCTTTAACGCTTTCAAATGTAAGTAGACGTATTTTACAAACTTGTCCATGGTCTCTGTCAATAAAAGGATTTGTACATGTTATCCTGAAAAAAATGAAAGGGGGTGAAAGCAAATTTGCTTAACTTATTGTTTACTCTTTTATATTACTGTGTCCTTTAGAAATAAAAAGATAAGGAAATCTAAATATAGTCGAAATATGTCATGAATAGTGAATTTTGTGAGTTTCCACACAATCTTTCTTTGGTCCACACACATACTAAAACACTGAAAACTGAAATTGAAGAATATTCTTTGCTTGATGTAAGTCATCTGAAACCATAAACCATAAATCGTCATGCCCTGATAAAGCACGGATTAATGAGAAGCACCTTGGCGATGTTTTGTAATAACATCTAACACCGTTTTTTATATCATACCCCGTTATGTCAATACAAACAAATTCGTAATATATAACAGTACGATCAAAGAGTTTTGAAACTGAATACTTTATACATTAGAAGATATTGTCTCAACATATTGAAAGTAATAAACACCTGTTTCCTTATTCAATCCGAAATTAGGCTTTAACCATTAGTATACATGTCATGCCTTTTTCAAACAAAATAAGCCTTTGGCCACTATCTGAAAATCAAAGCACAGAAGGCGCTGAATTTGTTTGGGTCTCAGATTGTCAAAAAGGTGAAGGTGGTGAGATTATAATACAATTTGTTTTTAAATAGTGCCCCAAATGCTTTCCAGCATTTAACTTGTAGTAGATTGGCTATAAGACTAATTACAACACTAATATTTAATCCAATGTTTATTTGATTTAAACAATTTGAAAAAAAGAGTTGCCTTAACTGGGATTTGAACTCCAGACCTCTTGCTTCCTAAGTGAGCGCCCAAAACCCCTCGGCCAGGGTGAATTGATATGTTAACGGCCTGAAGAAAACCATATTATTCTAAATAAAATTTTGTAACGACGCTAACTGTTGTTTAACACTTGTGTAAATAATCATGGCGCTTACTATAAGCATGTGTATCCAAAAAGAATAAAACAATAGTAGAAATCTTCGACCATTTGGGAATTATTTTGCTTGAAAATTAATGCGCCTGTCATGTGACCATTTTTACGCAGTGGTCTCCCCTGAATTTTTCGCCTTAGTGTTACATGTAAAGGGAGTAACCGCTTCAAAAAGCGGACTACTTTCGGCATTTGCAATTAACAGCATTAGAGTCTGAAATTTTGCTAACATTATTTGTTTTGTCGACCCAAACAAATAAAAATGATTATCACAAATTCTGAATAAATTGAAATATGTTAAAGCCACTGGCTAAACATTCCTGATGATATTAAACAAACACGTTTTGCCGTTTTTAAAACTAAATTACATAGGTATGAAAATACTGACAATAATAAACGCGTGTTGCTTTCAAAAATATAGCTACTGTCTAAAAATACTGATAATGAAAAACACGTATTGATTTCATGAATTTAGCCACTGTCTAAAAAAATACTGAACATGATAAACACGTGTTGCTTTCATAAATTTAGCCACCGTCTTAAAATACTGTTTATGATAAAAATGTGTTGTTTTCGTGATTTAAGCCCCTTGCTTAAAATACTGAAATAATAAACGCGTGTTGCTTTCATGAATTTAGCCACTGTTTTAAAATACTGATAACTATAAACGTGTGTTGCTTTCATAAATTTAGCCACAGTCTTAAAAAACTGATAATGATAATAATACACACAAGTTCCTTTCATAAATTCAGCCACTGTCTTAAAATAATGATAATAATACACACGTGTTACTTTCATAAATTTGGCCATTGTCTTAAAATACTGATAATAATACACACGAGTTGCATTCATAAAATTAGCCACTGTCTTAAAATAATGATAATAATAAAACACTTGTTGAATTTTTTATTGATGAATGACTCGTGCATCTGAACAGTTGAAACAAAGAAGTGTACAAGTACACTTATTTTCCGTATGATTGATGGTCAAAGAGACATGCAAACAGTAGGACAAAAGACCTACCTGATATCCGCAAGAATGCCAAGATTAACTGGTCGTTTATGTTGTTGTTGTTGTGTTGGGTTTTAGTTTTCAGTCATCGAATAAGTAGACTTGGTCTTGTTTAGTCGTAGTTATATATCGTGGCATCATACATTATAAAGACTCGTTTTTATGGACAGGCTCTAAACTTACATTTTACAGAAGACTATATACTCTATTACAACTTAACAACAAGCTGCATAACAACATGATATAACAGCAGAATTTGATTATATAAATTTTTAGATATAAAGATGGCAAAATATTCATCTACTAATACAGTCACTGTTTCTGAAATTATAAAAGATTGTAACATTTTGGATAACTTCCTTGTTGCCTGATGAAATTAAGTATTAAACAGTAAAAATAAACGAGCGAGCATTATTTTATAAAGCAAATATAAAATGTGCATGGACTGGTTATTTTAGAACTAGATTAGATCTAAGTAGTTCTGTAGTTTTTATTTCGCCGTGATCGAGCATTAAAAGTGTAAAAATGTGAGAAATGAAGAATCCCTAAAGCAAGCCCAACAAGACAAAATTGAAAATGTTGCAGACTCGGTTAGATTGAGTCTGTTCATGAACGGTACTAAAAATGCAAGATACTGTCCAGGCCCCCCCCCCAGCACCGGCTTAAGCAGATTTTAACATTTTATTCTGGTAATGGTGAAATTTTGAATCTAGAAACATCCGCATATGTGTTCATAAGGCGGTTATCATTGGGACCCTTAATGTGACACGTAAGTGCCATTCTATGAAAAGCGACGTATGGTCCCCAAGTAAAAGAATGCGTGTGCTCTAATAGAGAAAACAATGAGCGGAACAAAAATAAAATGGAATTTTGAAAGGGGATCATAGGTTATGAAGCCTGCATATCACAAATATGACGTCAAAAGACAAACTTAAAAAGCATGTAACATATCCTTAGGATGATTCAACATTATTCAAGAAGGAACTATTGGAAGAATCAAACTAGAAAAATGCCGAACAGTAAAAACTAAAAGTAACACAAAGACAACAATAATGTCGTGCTGAACGATATCACTAGCGTGACGAATATGTTTCAGGATATAATGTCAGTTATGTTTAATTCCAGGAAGCGGATTCATGAAATATAAGATATAAGATTGTATTGATAATAATTATTATGCTCCTTTTAACCAACTTTAATAATTAATATAAACTACACACTCTATGAACATATGTTTGACAATATGTTTACACCGCCTCCGTGGTCGAGGGGTTAGAGTCGATGACTTCTAATCCAGTTACCTCTCTGGCGTGGGTTCGATCCCCGGGAGATGCTTTGGTAGTTAAGCACGGAGGAAGGTAGTCTAGTACTGGTGTAACTCTCCAGGAACAATGGTTAGGTAACTACCCGCCTATATGACTGAAATACTGTTTGGAAAAGGCGTAAAATTAAACGTTAATAATGTATCTTTCTTTAAAGTGTTTATACGGAGCCCCTAAGGTGACATTTTCGACACTTATTTCCCGGCATTTAATTCGTTTAAACGAAATAATAATTCGTAATTTCGAAATATTAATTCACTTTTTTCCCGGCATTTAATTCGTTTTTACGAAATATTACTTCGTATTTACGAAATATTAATTCGTTTGTACGAAATAATAATTCGTGTTTACGAAATATTTATTCCTAATTACAAAATATCTATTCGTAAATACGAATATTAATTCGTTTTTACGAAATAATTATTCGTTTTTTACGGAATATTAATTCGTTATTACGAATTATTAATTCGTAGTTACGAAATATGAATTCGTGTTTACAAAATAATAATTCGTTTTTACGAAATATTTATTCATAATTACGAAATATTAATTAGTTATAACGATATATTAATTCGTTTTTACGAAACATTAATTTGTAAGTCGTAATTACGAAATAATAATTATTTTTTACGAAATCTTATTTAAGGTAATTGTGAGTTTGACAAAAAATTATTAATCTCACAAAGGAGTCATGTACAAGCCTGGGTCAACCTTGCGACTATAAGAGTTATTATATTTAGGTATACAGGGGTTTTTAGTGAGAAGTCATTCTCAGTCCAAAATATTCTCTTTTTCCTTATTGTCAAATTCATGTTCCCATCATTTTTGAGGCGATTAATCTTTTCTGACATGTTTTTTTTTAAATGAAACATGCTATACATGTATAATTACTTTCTTTTATCATATACATAAGTAAAACTAAAAGGGGGAGGCTCCAGATTTTCACTAATATAATCAGCTGAATTAGTATATTTCCTAACAATTTATGTATATCATAAAAACATAATATTTTATTTCAAAACTCAATAATATCGACAAAACGAAACAGTAAAAATGTCCGTGTTTGGATTTGAAGCACAGGACCCACATTTTAACAAAACTTTCCTAGCGCGTTTACTGAAAGGGATGTGGCGGTAACGCTATTGACAGGCGATTATTTTAATTTATATACATTAGTGTTAAGTTATAAAACTTGGAGAGAAAAAAAAAACACTTTTTATATTGCATTTACATGCCTTGTATTTAGTCAGGAACATAGGTTTAATGCCTGCTTTATAAATATTACCAAAACTCTTTGAAACCCTAGAACATTTTATTCGTTTTTACAAAATATTATTTCGAACTTACGAATTATATATTTCGTAATTACGAAACAACATTTCCTTTTTACGAATTAATATTTCGTAATTACAAAATAATTTTTCATGAAAACGAATTAATATTTTGTAATTACGAATTGATATTTCGTAATTACGAATTAATGTTTCGTAAAAACGATATAATTTTTCGTAATTACGAAATAATATTTCGTAACTACGAATTAATATTTCGTAAAAACAAATTAATATTTCGTAAAATCGAATTTATATTTCGTCATTACGAATTATCATTTCGTGGAAACGAATGAAGTCCCTGGGAAATATTCGTATGCTTCGTATGTTTATGAATTTGTTTATTTATTATTATTTATTTGTTTAGTTATCATCACCAATTTAAAAAAGAATGGAATTTTATTGTTATTTATTTTAACTCTTAAAGTTGCAAACTACTTTTCATTTCAAATTATTTGAAAAAAATATCTTCGTAAAAAGAACACGTTTGATACATGTAGTACATTTGTAAATTTAAGGAACTTGTATTAACGATCATATTCCTTAAATAAGAGGAGCATAAAATAACAAGAACTACCGCCTAATTGATAAATGTGATACTGAGTATGTAAGATATTTAAGATGAACACGAATTAAAGTTTCATTTCTATTGACCCTCCGACAAATATTAGCAAATCTGTTCACATTTTCATCTTTTTTGATATCTATTGCATACCTCATTTACTTCAATATCATCTAGATCTTAATTTTACGCGGACAATTAACACAATAGCCTTATTGCACGGGTAGCATACTACCATAATTTTAATTTAGGTTTATAAGCTGACACAATTTCATTTAGTTTGTTCTTTGTAATATCTTGATAATAATAGTAATAAGGTCTACTAGCTATATTTTTAGATTAGTCATTCGCAATTTGTATTTTTTTCTTATTTCATTATTTCCATCTACATCTCATTTACATTTACATCTCGTGATAACACATACTATCTCAACCCTTATAGTTAAAATGAATGCAGTCTTATCGATAGCAGGAATGGAAGATATTCATCTTTAAAAAAAAACAGAAAAGTCAAGTGCAATGATAAATAAATATTTCAATATTAAGACTTGGTATTGATAATATGTTTTTATGTTTAAAACTTTCAAATGTATGTGAATGCATTGCAAAATTGTCCATGGTCTCTAGAAAGATTTGTACAGACTATCTTGAAAGAAATGCACGGGAAGTAAAAGCCAATTTCCTTCACTTATTTTTTATTCTTTTATACATGTATTACTGTGCAATCAACAAATAAAAAAGGAAATCTGAATATAGTCGGAATATGTAATGGATAGAGATTTTTGTAATCGGAAAGCCTTATGGTTCCCAGACAATATCTTCAGTGGACCCGCACAAACACTAAAGCACTGAAATACTGAATTTGATGAATATCCTTCCTTTGATGTAAGCCATCTGAAACCAAACCGGTTCCGTCATGTCCTGATAAAATAGGGATTGAAGAGAGGCACCTTTGTGAAGTTTTATGATAACATCTAACACCGTTGTTTATATCATTCCACATTCAGTCAATAACGTTCTTTCCAAACGAACAAATTTATTATTAAAATGAGAAAACTTCAATAATGCTTTATAATGTAACTGAATATTGTTGATATTGTAACTTTGTAACGATTTCAACATTACTCGTCATGCCCTGATAAAGCACGGATTAATGAGAAGCACTTTGGCGAAGTTTTGTAATAACATCTAACACCGTTTTCTATATCATACCCCGTTATGTCAATAACGTTCTTTTCAAACAAACAAATTCGTAAAATAAATATAAGTCTTTAATAATGCTTAAGAATGTAACTGAATATTGTTGATATTGTAACTTTGTAACGATTTCAACATTACATATCATCACAAATATGTTATTGAAATATCAAATTTGTTTAACTTATATCTAAATGTAAGGTATAAGTTATAGCAAACAATCCTATTAAAATTTGAGACAGATACTTAAACTTAGACAAAACAATATCCAGTTGCAAAATGTTTAAGTTATTAAATTGGTACCTTTTGTTACAGTAAATGATTTTGCCAAACTGGGTTTGAAAGAACAAACAAATGAATACAAAAATCTGACATCAGCTAAAATTCATTTGTATCATGTTCTTTAAACCGTTTAGTCATTCAATTAAAATGTTTCATATGACTCTGATTTGACAAAGCATTTTTATATTCTCATATCTGCTGATTTGTTCGAAATTATCTAACCTGATCAAAACTGAGACTGTTTAGATAAATTATAATAGCGATGATAAACATTTTGACAAAGTTGTTGAGCGTTGCCGATATGATAACGTGTTTGATAATTTTAAAGTTGATATTAACCTGCTCCTCGGAGCCACATTGCTCCAAATTTCATTATGAGGAAAAACTACTGGAAAAAATGATCAGGACAGAAATTCTTGTTGAAAACATGAAAAAACAAATAGATGACATAGAAACTAGAGTTACTGGGACATTAGCCAAACTTAACGAAGATACAGTCAAATGGAAAGGTGAAATAGAAGCAATGCAAGATAACAGCAATACAAGTCTTCAACTGCTCCAGGAGAAAGCAAAAAGTGATCTTGACAAAAACATGCAAGAAGTGCAAGACCTGAAAGGTAATCTGTTTTACTTGTGTGAAAAAGGTTTGATAAATGTTGTTAAGGATATTAAAATGATACAAACCTGCTTTGTTACTTTCACTCATTGAAAAGAACAGAGAAACGAGAATTCTGGAAAAAGACGTTCAAATAAGATGAGTTGATGAACAAAACAATTGTTCAAGGTCTAAATTAAATGTACAAGTATATGTTGACATAGACTTATTTAACACTGTCTTTTGAGACCGGAAAACTTAAAATCAGAGACATTTGATAAGTATAAAGGCGGTTATTTAATACAAATTAAGAATATCATTGCCGTTCTTCTTTGTTCGCTGTTCATCACGTTCGTTGTTATGTTACAAATGACATTTGAAAGGTTAACGACAATGATAAGCATTTTGCAAGCGGTCATATTGATTTTTTGTAAATTATAACGTCACGGTGGAAAACATCATCTTACGAAACAAAAATTTAGATTGTGCACACTGTCGACAGAAGAGTGCATGTTCAAGAAAATTGTGATATTTCCTGAAATCAATCGATTTTTACGGCATCACTGATCTAACTTATAGTAATATTATAACGTTATAAGATCATTAAAAAACATGTTACGATATAGAAATACCATCATTTTATTTTATGGTAAAAAAAACTATCTGCGAATTTATCAAAGCGTATTTAACAATTATATCTTTACATCTGGTACTATATGATTGAACATATGTCGTCAATTCGAAACCGTATGAAATCAAAGAACAGTACACAAAATTGATGAAACATTAAGAATAGTCGTATATTATTTTGAGATGAATAGGGTTAAATATCTTCAACGTGAGAATATTTTTGTATTGCATCTAAGGAAAGTGTCATATTGAATTACAATTTTAGTAATGTTATGACTTTCATTTCAGCAAAAGTTGTATCGCCAAAAATTGCTTTTAATGCAAGAAACATAAAGAACAGAAAACCAGGTGCTGGCGACACCATTATATTCACTGACATTCTCCTTAACCTTGGTGACAGTTACAACACTGATACTGGAGTATTTACTGTTCCACTTGGAGGCATTTATCTGTTTACTGTTCAGTTATGTATTTATACTAGTTCATATATTGATTTTGGATTAGTGGCTGATAATGTTTATATGGATGAGGCAAGGTACAGAGATGATTCAGGTCATATTTGTTGCTATAAGTTAACCACAACTGTCCATATCAAGTCTGGAACCAAAGTTTGGGTGAAGGTCATATATCGCACGGAAAGTGGGGACACTTTGTATCACAATGACGCACACTACTGGACATCATTCTCCGGAGTTCTTATTCACATAGATTAACAGATAACATACAACATAATTTTAAGCTAAAAAAAATAAGTATAGATCATTATCTTGGTCTCTACAATCGCCATGATTTTGTTGTGTTGAGAATAATATGAAAATGTTAGAATGAAGAATGTTTGTTAATATCCATAAAAAAGACTTTCGCATGAAATCAGTCATCCTTGTATTATTTTGCAAACTCGAGATTTTGTCGAACACGGAAAAACATATTTTTATGGTTTAAATGACATAAATACTATTTATTGAAAAATGAACCACACAATCAGTGATAATTAACATTGTGATTGTAACAGTATTGAAATTTTAAACATTATACTCATAATAGCGCAATATCCTTAAATTGCGAAAACACGCTAATTGGCGGAGGCGCTAATAAGCGTGTTGGCGCTCTGCTGTTTAAATAAAAAAAACTCGTCCCGCGCCCCGCCTGGCAAAGTTTTATTTATTAAACTTGCCCTTCGCCCCGCTAATTAGCGTGTTTTCGCGCCGCGCCCCCGCCATTTTAGCTTGTTTATTATCGACTTTTTGCTTGGCAGGGTCTTGTGGCGAAAACACGAATGGCACAAATCAACCGCCAAAGGATATACATTAATCAAGCATATCACGATCAAATCTGCCATGCATAGTCCAGGACGATTCAAACCGAAACAATTACTCGAACAGGTTCGATCGTATATTTGTCTTAGGAATACTGGCCGCCTACATAAAACCCTTTTATTTTATTAATATTTTTCTGTAAGTATAATTACCAGTATTTATTTGAAAAGGATATAAAAGGTTTGTCATGATAATAGTATCTGCAATGAAAATTTGCAAAAATCAAAATAAATTTTCATCTTTATTGATGTTCTTGCTTTTAAATACATGTTACTGTCTATTAATTTTGTTAAGGAAATTATCAAAAGAATAATTCCAGACATTGCAGTCATTTGTTCCTAAAAACCACGTGCTTCGGATGGTGAAAGAGAAAATCATAAATTACTGCTTTAATATAAGCATTATAAAACTTTGAATATGACATGAACTTAAACATGATATTCACAAACAATGTAAAACATGTATTCAAAGTTTATAAGTTTTTTAACTAAACTTTTTGATGGAAATGAATTCAAAACAGATTATAAAAAAGAAAAACACCTGACTTGTAATGGGGGATAACTAGAATAAATATGAACATATTGACATGCCAGGCTTGTCTTCCTTCTAAGAAATACGATATTTCGTATATGTGAAATAATCTGTTCTCGCATATTGCTATTATATTGTGTTTGCTTTTGTATTTATATATTTCCGGTGTCGTGTCTGGGGCCTGTAGACGATAGCAAAAGCAACATGTTGCTCCTTAACAAGGCGGATGGACCCTCTTATAAGCCAAATAGATTTAGAAAACTGTCTCCCTTATCGGGTATGCTACCTTATTAGAATGTTCATTCGAACAAGAGGTAGTTTTTGGTATCGTCTACGGACCCCTGACATGACACCAGAAATGCTCTTTATAGTTTGTATTGAAAGACAGTATGACTGTAATTAACTCTACGCAATATATCTTTTGTATCTTGTATACTTTATAATTTGATAGTCAATTTCTAGTTTTTGCAGAGTAAATACAAATTCGATGTGGTTTTTATATAAATGAGGTCTGTTACATACATTTTATGTCATCCTATGAGATAAATGTAAATATCAGCATATCTCCATATATTTATTCGATTATAACAAATGATATTTGCTTAGATGTTATGATTTGTAATTTATTGTACATATGCCATGCCCTGTTTTTGTTCGTTTTGTAAATATATTTTGCTCTTCAATATTGGAGGAATAAAAAAGTATCTATATCTATCTACCTTAACAAAACAACCACCTAGACAATAATGATATAGTGAGGTAGGTTATGAACTGCCTTTCCATCCATCTCTCCAGTCTAAGATCTTGCGGGGATCTTTAATTTTGGTTTTATCATTTCTATCATCAACATCATTATTATTATTATCATTATTATTATTATTATTATTATCATTATTATTATTATTATTATAATTATTATTATTATTATTATTATTATTATTATTATTATTATTATTAGTATCATTATTATTATTATTATTATTATTATTATTATTATTATTATTATTATTATTATTATTATTATGGCATTTTTGCATAAGAAAATTTTGGTATGTATAACGTATAGCGCATGTATGAATGAAATATCATGATTAATATTATGGTATATGTATTATTCAAAAGATTGTCAATATGTGTTTACATTGATAATTCTTGAATATTCATAATATAATGCTCAGGACAAATGTCAGTCAATTCTTCTATCTTTGTACGTACATATGTTGTGTTTATGATAAGCTTTTGTCAAGATATAACCGCTAAGGCAAATTGTAAAATATCGATATGAATTTGCTTTCAATTTTCGATATATACTCATAAATGAAATATTTAGAACCATCCATTTTCCATAATTTCACTGTAAAAATATTGTTCACTGCAATGAAACATATTTATCTTTCACTGCAGAGAAACATATTTTCCGCATATTTTCACTGGTGTCTTGCCGGACTACTGTTATTGCAAGTACACTAAGGAGAAGCCTTTGCAATCAGATGTTAAAATGAGAAAATTGTATAAAATGAACAGAAATTTCAAATTTATTCTATAAATACAGGATTTATTTTCCTCTTGTGGTATGAAAATTGCAATATTTCACTCGTGGCTACCGTAACTCTTGGAATATTTACTTTCATACCACGTGATGAAAACAAAATCCTGTACTTATAGAAAAAAACTTGATTATCCTCTATGTATTTAACTGAAATTTATCCTCTGAAATAGGACATACATATCTCCTGGCATGGTCCAATGCTAACTTTAGAGTAGCTAAGATCAGGGTGTAATGAGGCATGATGCTTTAAATTGAAATTGAATTAAATTTGATATCTGCTATATAAAAAATTTAATGATATTGTATTAGACTAACATTCTTTGGTACGTATTCAAAATATATTTTTAAAATAGTTAGACGAAAGAAGCTCCTTTAGAATAAATTTTGGGAATAGCAATACAATAATAATACTAAAGTGTTATAATTATACAAGAAACATGTTAAAATAAGGAACGTTCGGTATAACAATTTTTACATTTTGAAGCACATATCTTAAGTAACAGAGAACCTTTTTAAATTTCACAGTTTTATTTCATTTAAGGTCTGCTTTTGACTAAACACAATAAGCATAAACTGTGAATGAATTTAAAAATATGATTGTCAATCCAGATCGTGAACGTATGTAACACTCCATTAAAGTGAAATTATGCCCATCTATGTGTAAATGGTTATTGTAATGGGAAAAGTCAAGTTGACATTAAATTTTGCCATAAATGTTTTAAATTTTAAATCTTACTGTGTAAAATTAATCAATAATACACGAGACTCTCTAAAATTTCTAAAAACCATCGTTCTGAATGTTCGACTAAAAGAGCATGGCATTCTTTTGTTATTTACTTACATAGTTTTCATATTTCATCCAACTCTTTTTTCATTACCAACAACTGGTCATTCGACATTATAAGAGTCAATCTTTTGAAATAAACAACCAATTTGACTCGACTTGACGATATAAAAATGAGCATAATTTCCCATTAACGTGAGAAACGTTAGTCCATTTAAGGCTATTCATCATCGGTACATTCCAGCCTCATCATTGTTGTATGATACATGTATCCATAACATTAACTCCCTTACACTAAACATACATATCTACAATAAAGGCAAGGATATCATTTTGCACGCATTTTGACAATTTTATGTTAAAAAAAACATTTTTCACCCATCTACAAATATAACACATAGATACAAGCGAAGAATAGTATTTGTAACAAAGACAAACATGTGTGATGAATTGTTTTCTAATGAAAGCAATGTCAAATTTTGAATTATAGTTATACTTGACCAACAGAAAAAAAATGGAAATGGAGAAAAAGGAACAACTTTTGACATTTTTCTAATTCTTCCTGTAAATAGTGTTCAGTAAAATTATCACTGATTTAATACATTACTCCATTCAAATGCACATACTGTGAATTGAATTAGAGTACTTAAATGCACTTGTCTTGTACTTTTTAAATATTCTGGCAGAAAATAAATAATCTATCAAATTGTGGCATATGCAAATTTTCTAATTAATACAACAGATATCACATTAATTGAGATATTGCACTTCCGGTGAATAATCGAATGCACATCCGATGAGTTATCAATTCAATAACTTCCGGTTAGTTATTAAATGAACTTCCGGCACTGCGTTGTTTTTTCAGCCTTAATCATTCAAAATAAATGTAAACACTCAGAAAACTATTGTAGTTATTGATGATCAACCTCGTGACTTGAAAGATATCGTGTATATAAATGAAGAATTGAACTGTGTTCCAGTTACTTGTACATTGTTTTAAACCAAATACTGAATGGAAATTGATAGTGAATTGTTGTTGATGTGACTTTATTTGGGAATCATTGTTAGTCAAACATATAATAACTATGGAAATATATAAAATAAGATTTCTATGGAACCACATTTTATTCCTTACATTTCACTGTATAACGACCACAAATACGTTTGTGACAATGCCATGTATGTATATGAAACATTCACAAAATGTGAATGAAACTTGTGCAGAAATATCTTTTGTGAAAACTAAATGTAACGTTTTAAATTGTGCGAACATGTGCGCATTGAGTACAGGATGTTTCTCGTTTTACTACTCGGATATCACCAAACGTTGTATAGGATGTTTAATGCAGTATACGTTACTACATTCTACAGATAGCTACACTTATTATATACCGGTCAAAGGTAAATACTCTTATATAATTATTGAAATTTTACCTTGTTATCTTACTTTGTCACATTAAGATTCATTTTAAATCCGCAGGGAGAGGGTAATAGCTAGTCTGAAGGTTCCTGTAGCCGATAATGCACGTAGAAACTGGCATTATTACTGTTCTTGAATTAAAATATACGTCTCATTCGGTATATCAGGATTTCGATGTTCGTTGTTAGTATTTTTTAGGGAATCGGTTTTGTAATTCTTTTCACGCGCGAGAGTTAAGTCTTTTGACAGTTTTATTTTAAACTCACACTCATTTTAACATCTTGGAACAACATCGGGTACACCATTTTTATTTTCAACATGTAATGCAAAATGTAAACAATGGTAAAATGTATAAGTTTTATCTTATTTCAACGTCAGTTAACCATCGGCAGTAATTTATTGTAATATTCTTAAATAAATTAAACCAAATATTTGTGTGCACAATTGTTTTCTTGTAAATTATTAGCTAGCAACTAAATCAATTTCTACTTTCGTTTTGTAATTGGTACCATATTTCGCAATTAACAACATAAATAACATTTTCTATTGAAACATTAAATTATTCATAAGAAAGTAATACATTTTAAAATCTAAAATTGTTTAAGTTAACTTCAGTAAATTTAAGTGCTATTTAAATATAAAATAAAATTTTTAATCGAAATAGATTATTTTAAATACATTGTATATTGTACATGTTATGTTATTATTATTTTTTTTTTTTGTAATTCTCAATATTTTATTTAAATTTCAAATTTGTCATTAAACTTGTTGTTAAATTGTGTCATTGGTCACCTTTAAAAATCACAGTTAAATGGTTGTTCATCATGGCAAAAAAAATCTTAGCATGCATTCGGTAACAGTAATTTTCTGGTAATTGGTAAAATTCTTACTTACATTTCCCATCATAAGCCCTTGATATTATAGCTTTTCCTTACGTAAAGACCTCTCCTATTTCCAATATGCATTGCCCTCCCTTGATGTACCTATCTCTATTTGGATAAAATAGCATATATATTTATGTTTATATTATGGTAATGTGTTTAAAAGCCAGCTTGGAACAGATATTTTTAGAAACCTTGAACATGTATAGTTTGTCAGTGGTACTGGTAAGTTAAGGTAGTTTAAAGTGTAGTCTTCAACTAATCATGCTGAAAGTACATTTAGTAAAAGTGCCTTTAATGGTAAAAAAACTATATTGCTTCTCTTAACATCAAAACAAATCGTTAATTTTTCTCTTCTGTTAAATTAAATGTAACTCATGTAAAATCTATATGCCTTAAAAAATATAACTTTCTATATATTTGTTTACAGATCAATCAATATATTATATACACTTTTAATATATGCACTGCTGTAACTTTATGCTGTTAGTGTATATTTAAAAAAGTACACTTTACTTAGCACATTCAAATTTATAAAAAAATAACTGTTGCTGTATATTTTAAACATCACGTTCAAATAATAATATCTAAAGTAACATACCTTTGGTAAATTACTTTAGTAACTATATATACAAACAATTTATTCCAGCTGTCGCGAATTTAGCGATATTTTTTACATTTCTATTTATTTTTTGTGCCTATAATTTAGTTCAGTTGTATAGTTTCACCGTCGGCTTCATTGCATGAGTTATTCTTTGCTTCTACTGAAGTTGTATTCACGTAAACAAAAGTTCTATTGTTAAAGTTTCCCGACGGTGCCACTGTTCACGATATTTTCTAGAGCCTCACTCAAATATCTTAATCCCTATTGTTCTGCCTCCCCGACGGCGACGCATTTCCACGTAATTTTGTATTATACTCTTGTTCTATTGTTCTATTTGTGCTATATAAATAAACGAAACTTTGGAGAAAATGTGTATTGATAAAAAGTGAATTGTATAGGTCTACGTAATATGTAAGTTTGTGTTGGATATATCTTGTGAGTAAAAAATAAAATGCTATTATTTATTTGAAATAAGTTAAAAATTGGAAGTAAAATAAACTAAGCAAATTACTATCAAAAAGGTGTGTTTGTTCATTGTCTGAATAATTAAACTAAAAGGGATAAAAAGGATGTTCACGACATTGATTGGCGCCGGAACCCGGGAAAAAACAAAGATGGCTTCAATTCCGTATGTAAAAGGCGTGCGAACTAGATACAAGAACAGACTCACGGAAGATGTTCAGAAAGGTAAACATTTCATTCAATATAGCATATGGATAAGGATGATCCATTGTTTTCCATTGAAACAGTCATTAATAAAATACAAAGTTATATAGAAAAGCTTGAAATGCAAACAGCGAAGTTAGCTGAGGTTTTATCCGAGAATGATCCGGAGAACTCAGAACAATTACTAGCTATTGCAGAGGAAGATACAGATTAAATTTCTGAAGCCTCAGATTTGCAATTTCGCTTTGAAAGTCTGAGGGAAAAATTTATGTCTGAAACAAATCAAACGTGCACGCACCGTCTCCCGGTTATAAAGAGATGATTGATATGCAACACGAATTTCAGAATATTGTTGTAAATCAAATCAAGCAACAGAATGAGCAAATGTCAAGGCAACATGAGTATTTTGATAGACAAGAGAAGAAAGAGTTAGAGAAAACCATGACTGCGAAATTGCCTAAACTGGATGTGATTCCATTTAACGGTGACAAATTGAAATGGTGAGACTTTTGGGACATATTCAATACATCTGTGAACACTAGTAAGAACATACCAGATGTCCAGAAATTCAACTATTTACGTGGTAAATTATACGGAGAAGCAAGATATGCTATATCCGGTTTAGAAGTATCAGGTGCTAATAACCACGTAGCTATCAAATTATTATGTGATCGGTTCGGCAATACACAAGAAGTGGTTGATTTACACTGTAGAAAGTTGATCAATATACAAAGTGCATCTAACATTGTCCAAAGTTTACGATATTTCATTGATACGGTAAAGAAACTTCTTAGTAGTTTAGAGGTACTACACAAAGATATCACTCAAGAGGTTTTTATCTCTATGATTCGGGAAAAACTACCGGAACCTGTCTTACTACAGATTGAACTATGTAATACTGACGACAACTCTTGGACATTAAATGCATTTCGTCAAAAATTGAATGCATATATTGTTGCAAGAGAAAGAAGTGAGAAAAAGAATAGCATGGACAAAAATAAAATTAAACCGACCACCGGTGGTACACAAGGAAACCCCAATACTGAGTTTAAGAAACAAGCTCATGTACGTTTGGTCCCAAGAGAATGTCCCAAATTGAAAGAAGCCAAGTAACTTAAGGCGAAACCCTCGTTTCAAATTATGTGCAGAGGAGACCCACAAACAACAACTCCAAAAAAGACTATTCTATACTTTGTAGATATTGTGAAAAACAACATTGGAGTGACGAATATCTAAAGTAAAGAACAATTGAAGAAAGAAAAAAAGTGTTAAAAGGTAGCAGTTACATCTGTCTAAAACTTGGACATAAATCCTGTTATTGTAAAAAAGGTAAGCTGTGCACACATTGTGGTGAAAGAAATAATCACCATAGAAGTATATGTCCAGCAAAGTTTAATAACTCAAATACAAGCTCACATCTATCAGGTGAAGTGGCTGATGATACAACAAATGATGTCGGTGCTTGTGGAACTGTTAAAGACATACAGAGTCCTACTACAGAAAATGGATTAGCCTCTTTTTCGGAAATGATATTGATGCAAACAGTTAAAACAAAGGTATATAATCCACAGAAGAGGAAGAAATAAGAATTCTGCTCGATTCAGGTTCACAAAGATCTTATGTATCCGATTCATTAGCAAAGCGGCTCGACATGAAATCAGAGGGTAGTAAAAACATTAATGTTATGACTTTTGGTTCTGACAAGTCAAAAAAAATGTCAAGACAAAGAAATCATAAATGCAGATCAAGATAAAGAGTGGTGAAAAAATTGATGTTTCTGTGAATATACTACCTGTTATCAGTGGCACAATTCATAGAAAACCTGTTACGCATCTCTATGAAAATGCCAGTGAGATTCTCAACACCATTGCACTGGCTGATACAATAACAAAACAGCATGAAACGTGCGAAATTGAAATGTTATTAGGTAATGATTATTACCCAGACATTGCACTGTGTCAGAAACTCGAAATACAACCCGGTCTTTATATACTAAGTTCAAGATTTGGTTGGATACTAACGGGACGTGTAAAGAAAGATGAACAAGAAAATCAAGACATGAACATGTTGATTCTGACTCATGGAGATAACCTGACCAAATGTAATTCATTTGCCAGTATTGATAAAGAGTTACCTATCACTCCAAACTTGGAGGATTTCTGGAAAATGGAATTCATAGGAATCATGGACAATCCAGACCTGTCAAATGATGAAAAGGCTATGACAATATTCAGAGATACAATTTCATTTTCTGAAGGCCGCTATCAAGTTAAATGGCCATGGAAATATGACGTACCAGATCTCCTTGTAAACAGAAAATTAGCATATGGTCGACTTAATTCTGTTGTCACCAAACTGCAGAAGAAACCTGAGCTGATGTTCAAGTTTAATGAGGTTATACAAGATCAACTGAAAAAAAGGGATAATTGAACAAGTTAATGTGGGGTCGAAGCATTTGGGTCCTGTCCACTACATCCCTCATCATGCAGTTTTGACACCAACAAAATCAACAACAATGCTGCGTATTGTTTATGATGCATCTGCAAAATCAAAGCAAAGCCATGAAAGTTTAAATGAGAACCTTTACAGAGGCCTGGTGATGTTATATGACCTATGTGGTATACTGATGTGGTTCCGATTACATAAGATTTGTATTGTGGCTGATATAGAGAAGGCCTTCCTTCAGATTGGCCTTCAGCCAAGTTAAAGAGATGTAACACGTTTTTGGACGTTACTGTACCGTTCCAGTACCGTTCATGAACAGGCTCAATCAAACCGAGCCTGCAACATTCTCAATTTTGCCGTGTTGGGCTTTCTTTAGGGATTCTGTATTTATCTATTCTATGGATAAAACGTAGTGACAAACCAATTACTGAGAAAGACAACCTTATTGAATACAGATTTTGTCGTGTTCCATTTGGTGTGATTTCATCTCCGTTTTTGCTCGGAGCTACTGTGGAGTACCATCTTGAGTCACACACAGTCCAATCGCAAACAAATTGAAAAACGACATCTATGTAGACAATCTTATAACTGGAACAAATTCGCAGACTGAAGCTTTACAGCTTTATCAAAGTGCAAAATCTATATTCAATGAAATATCCATGAATTTGAGAGAATGGATAACAAATAATGGTCATGTAAATGCTACAATTCAAAGTAAAGATAGAGCTGATTCAAGTGGAATGAAGGTACTTGGACATAATTGTAATACAACTTCTGACACAATTTCAATCAAACAAAGTAATGAGGAACACAGTGAAGAAAAGAAAGAAACCAAACGTAGCGTTTTGAAAACTGTTGCCTCGATATTTGATCCGCTTGGGCTGTGTTCGCCAACAGTGCTGAGAGGAAAGCTTATGATTCAGAAATTATGGAGTCAAAAATTAGATTGGGACGATGAAATTTCTAAAGAAAAAATTATGAATGGTTAAAAATCAAATGTGATTTGAGTAAAATCAGCAATATCAAGTTACATCGCTGTGTAACGGTCCCCAACTTCTCCGATGGTGAAAGTGTTCTTGCCTGTTTCAGTGATGCATCAGCAAAAGCTTATGCATGCACTATATATTTCCATCAAGAGCTACGGAACGACAGCAAAGCTGAATTAGTTATGTTAAAATCTAGACTTGCTCCAGTAAAACAATTAACTATCCCTAAATTAGAGATCATGGCAGTGCTTTTTGGGGTTAGATGCTTACATTTTGTGCTGAATCAGTTGAAATTAAACATCAACAGGTGTTTTCTGTGGACCGATTCACAGTGTGTGTTGCATTGGCTAGACTTGGAAACAGAGTGTCTGAAATCAAAACACACAAGAATGTGGAATTTAGATTTGTGAGAACATTTGAAAATCCTGCCGACATAGCTACACGTGGTATGGATATACACAATCTTCAGAATAATGATATGTGGTGGCACAGACCAATATGGCTTGCTTTGCCAAAATCAGAATGGCCTTCATATGACATAACTATAGAGAGGATGGAAAATACACACGATACAGTTACAGATGTGGAAGCTAAAATTTATGATGTAAGCAGTATTTGTGTAAAATCAGAAATAAGACCGTACGGAATCAATGCCGAACGGTTCTCATCTGTTTCAAAACTTATAAGAGTGACAGCATATGTTTCAAGATTTATAAGTAATATACGTGGTAGAACAAAGCGTAACTTTGGTGTTATCACGTCCGAAGAACTTAGAAATGCAAAGACATTATGGCCGAGTCATCTGCAAGCAAAACACTACACAGATACTATCAGTTCGATATAAAGTGGAAAATCTAGTACTATACAACGTCAGTTAGGTTTGTATATTGACGGTGAAGGGATACTGAGAGGTCATGGACGCCTCGAAAATTCAGATTCAACATTTGCTGCCAAACGTCCTATATTACTACCAAAGGGAGATTACCTCTCCGAGCTTGTGATACAGAAAGCACATACTGAATTACTACACAGTGGCTAGTCACAGACCCTGAGTAAATTAAGACAGACATACTGGATAATCAGAGGTCGTGCATCTGTTAAATCTGTACTAAAGAAATGTTTAGTGTGTCAACGCACAGAAGGTGGTCCATACAAAATGCCGCAAATGCCACCGTTACCGAAAACCCGAGTTTCAGAATCTATACCGTTCTCGAGAACCGGTCTCGATTACTTGGGTCCAATATTCATCAAAACAGAAACGGTTCTAAGAAAGTGTGGGTGTGTCTGTTTACTTGTTTGGTTACAAGAGCCGTGCATTTAGAGATGGTAGACGATATGACCACTGAAAAATTTCTAATGGATTTAGAAGATTTATCTCTCAACGTGGATCACCCGAGATTATAATAGCTGACAATTCTTTGCATTTCAAGGCAGCTAATAAAACATTAGAGAATATGTTGAAAAAGATTGTGCAAGCAGACGACGTCAGAGCTATGCATCGAACGCAAAAATAAAATGGCACTTCATAGTTGAGCTCTCACCTTGGATTGGAGGGTTTTATGAGCGGTTAGTTGGGTTAGTAAAACGAACACTCCGAAAAAATGTCGGAAGGAACTTATTAGCAAGAATGCAGCTTCAAACCCTATTGAAAGAATATGAAGCAGTTCTTATTTCTAGACGTCTCGTATACTTGGAGGATGATATAAACTCAAATATAACTATCACGCCAAATCATTTCCTGTCATTTAACCGGAATCTAAGTCTTCCGGAAGTCCAGACCTGCAACAAAAATGATGATGATTACGTGCCATTTAAAAACTCTGAGACTGAGATTTTGAAATTATGGAAAAAGGACACAAGCTTCTAAACTCATTTTGGCGAATTTGGCGTAATGACTATCTTTTGAGCCTAAGAGAAAGAACGCAATCTAGGTTAAAAGCAGGCAAACTACAATCGTCAATAACACCATGTTAACGTAAAAAATACGTCAATGATAGCGCAAACGATAGTGAGCTGGATTATGTTTAAAATGACCAATGCAATGATGATGCCATATATGATCATTTTCATTGAAATAACTCGGACACGGATGACGTCGAAGTGATCAACGTTACGACCAGCGATGATGGAGAAGACGCCAAGGACGGCAGCACCACGGATCCCCGAGGATGTCCAGACAACGTTAACACTAATGACAGTGAAACATATGAGTCTACATTTGAGACCCCGGATACAACAGATGATATACGTAGAGTAGTGGTCGGAGAAAGCTTGACTCGAGAAACAGAATATACTTATAGAAATGACGAAGTGATACATGAGGAAACCCTGTGGTTTGTTGTACTGACGGTCATATGAACTTTGGATATTTTGCATTAGTGCTATTCACAAACACTGTGTTCAAATTGGAGAAATTAAACTGGTTTTAAAAGACATGGGAATATATGATTTATATGTGTATAGTGAAGAGAAATTGTGTTGACTGTAAATAATATAGTTGAATGTGTGCCTTTTAAATTTAGATAAATCATGTGTATATAGTGAGGAAATTATTTAATTCATGACTTTGAATTTTGAACTTATATAAATACTTCTATATATTAACAGTCAACGTAGTTAAAGCTTATTCGTATATTGATTGTGTTAAGGAAATGCTTATATCATTATGATTTGAATTTAAAATGTGGTTTACTTTTTGGTTGTTTAAAATTCTGGTTAGTATTTTCTCCGTGGGGAGTGTCGCTAATTTAGCGATATTTTTTACATTTCTATTTATGTTTTGTGCCTATAATTTAGTTCAAATGTATAGTTTCACCGTCGGCTTCATTGCATGAGTTATTCTTTGCTTCTACTGAAGTTGTATTCACGTATACAAAAGTTCTATTGTTAAAGTTTCCCGACAGTGCCACAGTTCACGATATTTTCTAGAGCCTCAATCAAATATTTTAATCCCTATTGTTCTGCCTCCCCGACGGCGACGCATTTCCACGTAATTTTGTATACTTAAGGACAGTGAAAACGCACGGTCGGGATAATTGCATTTTAACAAGGAAAATATATTTCTTTTAAATATTTTTTCACAGCTTCATAAAACCGAATGCATTCCGGTCATTTAGATACCCACGTTATGAAAAATGATTGCATTTTAATGAAATTATTGCATAATAAAGACGGTACCCGGAGAATCAAAAGTAACACTTTTGGCTAATTGTGATAAGATGACAACAGAAAAACAGATTGAACAAATTCATGGTTACTTTTTGAAATGAAATTATTAATGTTTTAAACTGTTAATTATAAACTTGTTAAACTAATTAATATTAAACTATTCCAATGGTCAGTTTTAGAAATCGTAAAAGCTCACATGGAAATTGCATATTCTCACTTTTCCTCTATAAAAGGTGATAAATTTCAAACACTACTGAAGACTTGCTAGCAAATTATATGCAATGGTTCTACAAAGAAACCATTACAGCTGGGTTTATTTAGGACATATTCAGTATGGTCTATCTTACAAACAAAGCGCCAACCGTTTTGGTGTCCATCGGCCTACAATTTATCGGCTTCACCAGCGTTTTTGCACTACACTACAGGCCGAATGGCGTAAGATTCCACAGGTGACTATCCGCAGCGTAAGATCTATGAGGCGACGATGTACATCTGTAAGAGACGCTGATAGAGGACATTGTCGTATCTCAAGATCCCGACGGTGACATTACGAATAGACATTTATGAGTGAATTTGTATTGGATTTTCATTTTGGTTTTTGCCATTTCTCTGATGAAAAAGTGTGATTTTGGGATTTTCACCTTAGGTTTTTCGATTTACTGGTGTCCATTTGATTGCAAACATTTTAAATTATTTGCAGTTGTTAAATGTGTGTTTTGTATTAAAGTAATGATATATATCTAATTGAGTCGTTAGTGTTTTGTTTTCATGTAATAAAATACATATAGTGAGGGCGTGCGTTTTCATTGGCCTTAAGTATATTATACTCTTGTTCTTTTGTTCTATTTGTGCTATATAAATAAACGAAACTTTGGAGAAAATATATATTGATAAAAAGTGAATTGTATAGGTCTACGTAATATGTAAGTTTGTGTTGGATATATCTTGTGAGTAAAAAATAAAATGCTATTTTTTATTTGAAATAAGTTAAAAATTGGAAGCAAAATAAAATAAGCTAATTATCAAGGTGTGTTTGTTCATTGTCTGAATAATTAAACTAAAAGGGATAAAAAGGATATTCACGACACCAGCTGTACTATTTCACTAAATAAAAAAGTGTAAGGTGTACTAAAATAAATTGCACCATTAATCATTCTTTTAAATGAAAGTATGGTGGGCAATTGGTAACATATTTCATAACTTATAAATTGTTTCACAAAATAAAATTAATTTAAAAAATTGCCATATTAAAGTACATTTAAGCTAACTAAAGTTCAGTGCATTTTAATAATTGCATATATTTACTTTTTATGCGGTGCAGTGTAAAAAACACAATTGTTTTATTTCTATTTTTAGTATAAAAATTGCATGAATCTTAACTTGCTATAAAAAAGTAATTATAGTACATACCATATCTAATCTACTTAATTTTACTAGTTTAAAGTAATTTGTTTGGTGTTTAGTTAATGTGTCAGCAGAAATGGAGTTTACTCATACTCTTACTCACATTTAAAAAAAATCAAAGTATTGTTTTAAACAAATTAAACGTTCTGGAAAATATGCTGGTAAACATATTACTTCCAGTACTGTTTACCCTGTAACAGTTGGCGTCCAACGGGGGAACCGTGACTAATATAGCTCAAAGTTTTATTTACATTGCTCTGTTACTCTGAAAAATTCTAAAATAAATTTCAGTATAGCAAAAAAGTATATCACGGTTCAAAACTGTTCACTATTTAACAAAATATGTTATTTAAAAAAAATGTATAAGCGGCCAAATAGCTCAGTCGGAAAAGCTGCGGTACGGTATTCCAAGGGTCCCGGGTTCAAGTCCCGGTCAGGCTGCACATTTTTCTCACCCTGTAACACAATAAAATAATCAATATATACACAAACGACGTGGAATAGGAAAATGAAAAAAAAAACTTAAAGGGATATTCAGGCAAAATAATGACAAAAATATTTAAATGATCTTATGTACATTAATCATGGTAAAATGACATTTCTTAAAGTTTCAGCATGAACTTCTGTTTAAATTCGATATATTTTGGGTTTAAAGCGTAAAATATATATCTATATATGTTGAACAAAATTTATACGCAAATAGAATCACCGAAGAATTTTTAACAAGTCAGGTGACTTGAGTTACAAAAACACATATTGTGGATATTATATGATTGAAACAAGTCTAAGTCATTCATTTAACATGTTCTTTAACGTTTCCAGAGTTCGCTTTGACAACTATTGTGACATCCTAATGCCCTAACCTGACTCACGCGGGTCAAGTTAGGAAACCATCATTTTATTCTTTATATTGAGAAAAGTTTTGTTCCTTTGACTGTCTAACATATTCACTTTGAGGGCATTTACAGAATAGTAAATGAAAAATTCAAAACTAAGAAATGAAAATTTGCCTGTGTCTCCCTTTAAATAAGACGTCTATAAATAAGACGTCTATACAGCGTCTATATGAAGATATTTACTTATAGAATATTTAAATATGATTTGAAATAAAGTAAATGTAAAACTAAATTATAGTAAATGAATTAACTAAACGTCTGGCACGAGACAGGAAAAGCAAACAGTGCGCAAAATTTAGAATATTTAAAAGAACCAATGCATATCTTTCTCACATAGAAACAAAAAAAAAATAATCGGACAAATACAACACAGAACGAGTGGCCAGTGTTCACGATATTGAACGGGTGAGATCGACAATGTACATCGGTGACGGAAATTGTAAAGTTTCACCGATTCAATACCGGAGGTTAAACATACACGATAAAAACTAAACGCAACCGAATAAAAACGCGCGTGCACGATGTTTCCGCTTAAATAAAACTTAAAAAAGCTGCCATTAACATAAAATTTCAATATGTGACAAATGGAAAAGTGCGACAATTACCGAATATTGCAAGATTCGTATATTAAATGCACATTTGGGTGTATATTCCATATGGCATATTAAAGGCTAAATAAACATTCAGTAGAAGAAAATAATTACACTTCAAAAATGTCACATGACGACACGTTCGAGCTTTATGAAATTTCAGTCCTGTTAAACCAGCCATTGCAATTTGCATTTGTAAAAAATTCGAATCAGAATTTGAACAACATCAAATTTATTTACCAAATATGTTTACATGTATGATAAAATGTGATGTATGGTTATGTTTAAGCAGATTCTAATCAAATTGTAAAATAAAATATGAATATGATAAAAATGTCCTAACTAAAATTTTAGCTTATCTCTGTACAAATGCCTTATTAATAGAGAGATCAAATAGAATAGATGTATTTTGTCATTATTTTTAACTAATGAAGTCCATTTTATTATACATGTTGGCCTATTTGAAATATTTTACTTGTTATCAGCAAGACTTTTTATGTTATTATTAAGAAATTTGTATTGCTTTCTAGATTTCTTGATGTGTTTATATTAGACAAAGATAAGAAATTATACTCCAAAGTATTATCCAAATTCCCCTGTTCTTCTGTTTTCATAAAAATGCACATTCAAACAATACTTTTAATTGTGTCATTCCATGTTGCCATAGACTTCAAAGGCGACATTAATATTCATGTTGATACCATCCCTTATGCATGCCTAATGCCATATTCTAACTTCATAAAGGTAATTTCAGGAAAGAACGGCAACATGTGTGGATATTTTCAGTACAACAGTCACTATTATAGTTTTAACACAGACCTCCTGACAGTAGAGGAAGCAGAGGTAGACTTTTATAATCAACGAGTAACACAGTTAAAATAAAGATACAAGTTTTTGAAAATATGTTAACCCTACTCTGCTCGAACCAACATCGTATCAGCGTTGCAACCTATTAAGAGCTAAACCAGCGTGTATTACAGTGCAGTCCGACCAGGCTGTATACTACTTGTATACTACATGTAACAAGCAACTTCTTTTTTAATTTTCATCTTGATATTCCCTCAATTGATATAGCGGAAATTCCCGAAAATAGTAAGATAGGCAAGTTAATTTAAGGCATTTAGCAGTTTAAGTGTTAATCAAAAATACAAAACATGCTACTTCTTACTATATCTCTTCATTTACCGGAAATAGAGGATATTTGTTTGTTTTAAGATCAAACATATTTCACTGAGTGGACACCGGTGAAAGTAAAATAGCTGGTGAAATATATTCCAATATTACTTGCAAAACAAAAAACAATTTCTATTCATTCCATGCCCTTTTAGCCGCGTAACATCATGCGTTCTTCTTCATGACGTCATCACATCATGACGTCAATGTACAAATGTTGAAATTAAGTTCTGTAATTGATCGAAAATTGTTACATTCTAACACAATGTATGCAGTTATTTACTTGCTTTTCGTTAAAAGAAGAAAAGTTTACATACGACGGAATTTATTCCTGGTGATAATTCTAATTAGTTATTAAACATAATTTTCATCTGCATTCTTGAAAATATAGTCCGGCTACAGTGAAAATTATCAAATATAATTTCACTGTGAAAATTTCCAACATAATTGTTAATAGTTTTCTAAGAAAATATGTGTACAATTGTCCTGTTTCTTTAAGTGATTAATCATCAATCACCAACGGAACGTGGCCTGTTCAATGTCATGTTCATATCATAGTCACTTACTAATTGGATATACTACATAAATTATAAAAAATTCAAATGTACTTTTGCAGAGTAAATGTTCCAGTTCTGGTGGCCATCTTGTTTATGTTGAGACTGCTTTAGAACATAGTTTCCTTGAGAATATTAGCGCACTTATTCCGGGAATAACAAGTAAGTACATTATTATATAGTTTAACTTAGTACGACAAAAAAAATTTTTCTATGTAATAAGTACGTAATTTAAATACTTATAAGATAGCAAAATTGGATAAGAGGAGAACACATATAGCAGGATAAAAATGAAAAAACAAATTAAGTATTCGAATTTAATGAACATTTGGAAATTTGAATTAGCATTAATAGTGATAAAATTTTGAACTATCCTTTTAAGGAATTGATATTTTATGCATCGATTATTTCCCCTCTTTCTTTTATTTAGTTTCCTTATCTATTTCATTCTCGTTAATTGTTTTAATGGTTGCATTCTACATTTTTTTAACTGTAACAGACAAAAAGTTTTGGATCGGAGCGTTCTTAGATTCTAAAAATGGTAAATGGAGATGGGGAAATGGTATCAAGACAGCAGACAGCTTTGAAGTAAAATTTCCACTCCTAAAGATATAAATTTAAATGATGAACTGAATTATTTATTAATAATGTGTAGCATACTTTCATACTTTAAAGGATTTTTTTTGTAAAAGACAGATTTGTATAAATATTTTAGTTTATTAAGTGATAAGCTAATCCACTAAACGGGAATAACTTTTTCTTCAGGAGATTTTTATACTGTTTGACGTAGGCGTTACCAATAACTTTGTATGTACAGTTTTTTTCATTTGCTCACCCATTTTCCATAAATACTCATTTGATTGTGCAAAATGACCTTTAATGTACTTTAATAGTTAATCTTAGCGATTTATACTTATATGTAAGTATGTACATTCAACTGCATTTATTGGTTCCATTGCACAGGACTTCGGAAATTTTCAGCCAAGTGGAAATGGAAAGTGTGTTGTAATGGGATACGGCAGTGGAATTTGGGATGACCAACCTTGTTCCAACCGGAATAAATTCATTTGTGAAATAGAATAACATGTTGTATTGCATTATAATAGCATTTCTTTTTGTTATTAATACTCTTCTAAGCAGATAGTAAAAAGACAAAATGTGAATGTTTTCATTATGTATGGAAATAACTTAAAAGATGTTTTATGTGTCAAAAAGTAGTATATTATACACACTTCTAAACAAATTACATTTCTTTGAGTTGCACTTGATATTGCATATTAAAAATGTTGATTAATATAAAGTACAAAGTACTATACAAATGTAAATTATTTAGATACTTGCGCTTAACGCTCGTTCCTTGTAATATTGAATTTCATATGCATTGCAACACGCATCCGATGTAGTACATCAACAAAAATTTCGTTCCTCTAATGAAATCATAATTCATTTTCTATTTGACTAGATATTCCGCCATCAATTTTTATTATATTTAAATGGCATGATGTCAAAAATGTATGCAATCAGACTGGTGATACACCTTCAGATATACACGAACATATGAAATTAACAAAGTACAGTTAGTCGGACATCAGGACATTTACATGTATTTACAGCTTGCTCAAGCAATTCAAAGAAAATTAATACAAAATCACAAATAGTAAAGGGCAAGATGATAGCGGCAAATTGGCGTCAATTTCAAAATAATATAGAGAAAAACTAATACAACACAACAAAATTGAAAATGATGCAGACTCGGTTTTATTGAGCCTGTTCATGGACGGTATTGGAAAAGTTACCGTCCACGCCTCCTAGCATCGGCTTAAGCGGAATTCAATATTTTACACGAAAATGGTGAACTTTCGAATTTTGAAACATCCGCAGATGTGTTAATATGGCGGTTATGATCGAACCTTCAATGTGACACGCTAGTGCCATTTCAACAAGATCGACAATTAACATTCAGCGAACTGTCCGGCATGTTTGATGTCTGCATTTGGACTACTTATTCAGTTCTGACGAACGGATTTAGTGTTAAACATTTGTTTTAAATACTATGTTATTGAATTTAACTTGATATATGTGTTATCAACATATTCGTGCCAAATTTCAAGAAGGCTGTTACAGTAATTTTAATTATGTTGTCCAGCTGCTAAATCATTGGTCCCATTTCTATCAAGTTAGCAACTTTTTCAAAAAAAAAAACGCTCTTTCTTATAAATAATAGTTGTAACTTTTTTTTCTGAATTAGCCTTTATCAATTAAGAAATAAAATTACCAATAAATATAATGCAATAAGAATTGTGATTAATATTATATATTAACCCTAATGACAAAAGTGGGTTTCATTTACTATATCAATATTTAGATTAAATGATAAAACTCCGATTACAAAAATATATAGTTACTCTATGTGATACACTATCATCAAAGCGTTATATCTAAGGTAAAATACATCACTGATAATTGCTAACATCTATATTTATGGTTTGCTATTATTCGATATTCACAAAAAGAATAAAGTTGATTGATCCTAGGCTTGTTCATAGTAAGGACAACAAATCAGAAAATCTTATTATTGGCTGTATATATCATTACATATTAAAAAAATAATCCCACGAGTACTACCACGCCTCAAAATTTTCATTGGTTCTAACAGGTTTGCAAACAGATACAAAGAACGTTACGCCCATTAAACATGATTACTGACAGCACATCTAGGAGTATATAGGAATGTTCAAGTAAAATTTAAATAACTTAATATTGTGTCTTATGTTTGTATGAACATTAACTTATCTACAATCCCCGTTACCACATTAATATCTATAAATATCCTTCACATACTATCTGTCCGATAAAATGAGTGGGGCAGACTCTACATTAGGCCTATATCAAACTGGTCAGTTGTTTTTCATTATTTCAAAGCAAAGCTTTAATCAAAGCTCAAATTACAAACATTCTTGAATGAGCTTCGATTTGAAGAAATGTGTGTTAGTAAGGTAAAATCTGTTTTTAATTTCACTGCAACATTGAAAAAGAAATTTATATTAGAAATTTGCAGATATTTTCATATTGCCTTTCTAAGCAAGAAACTACACAAAATGGAAATAGAGTAAAATAGGGTCTCTGCAATCGTGCAATAACTTACTTTAAAAAGAGAACTGACTCTCTGATGTATTCTTTTTAATAATGTATTTTAGTGGTTGTTTTGTTTTTCATAGTCATTTGAATTATTCTTAAAGAAAATAAAAAAATATCTAACAAGTCAGCTGTTGTTTCTACAAAACCTTTAGCGGGAATTCTTTTAAGATGCTTTGTAAGGTTAAGACGTTACTGACCCTATCATAGCTGTCGGCTTTACTGCCAGGAACATCGTGTCATGTGGCAGCTTACAAAATGTCGTTGGTTCTACATATTTTATTTCATTATCGTATTTCCATTGGATATTACAGGACAATGGCTAAAATAGACGGCGTTCGTCTCAACAACTATAAATAACAACAATAATCTATTTATTCGCTTTGATAGAAAATTTAACAATATCATTCTATTCTATGATTTAGAGAAGATTTTTTATTACGTTAATAAATATTTGTGAATTATGTTAAGATTGAATTATTGACAAATAAAATTTTCTTTTTGTAAAAAGACGCTCTATAACATTCTCCTCATTGTGTTTAGTTATATTGTTAGATGTAAATTAATTGTGAAGAAAATGGACATAAATCTTATTTAACTCTAGTTTATTATCGAAATTCTTTGTAAATGTCACTTTTTCATTGAAAATATTTTTCTTTGTGAGATATTTCATTAAAAAAGAAATATTGACGTTATTCAGTAAAATCAAATAAAAAAAGAATCTGATTACGGTGTTTTACTTCTATTCAAGCAAATTTCGTGGTTATCTCTAAAAGACCATTTAAATGTTGTATTAGAAACTCAAACAGTACTTTATTTGATTATCATTTTACAAAGACATAATACTAGGGCTTAATTTACGATTCGGTCTAACAAAAGGAGCAACACATGAAAATCCTACAATTAATCATATGTTAATGATAATATGGTAATATTTGCAACAACAATTACATCCACTGTATCAAATGTCAACGTCATGTTATATAAGTCTTATGTAATATCACTAGTGTCTTACACTGATAAATTCAGTTACATGTTAAACATTTCTTTCTTGAGATTTTTAAACATTTATTCGACAATCATTTAGTTGCAACCCTAACAAATTTTTGCTAGAATTTGAAACATTGTGAAATGGAGTTAAAATTGATAGCCATAATGACTTCATTTATTTTAATTTGTCCAAATACCAAAGGTAGTGAAGACGACATCTATTTTATTGACATTTTAGAAGAAATGAAGGAAGAATGGACGAAGACTTACATTACTGTATTATATTCCCTATGTCCAAATCTGATATCTCCTTCTGGTGCCGATATTCTTCCTGGGAATTTTTCTGTAAAGCCAACAGATCAAAGGAATGAGTCATTTTGTTGCTTGGTGTTTGATTGCTTTCAGCCTTACGTTCCAACAAACAACTGCTCTGGTCACCTTCAAAGTCTTCAACTGTCCAGGCAGTATTTGGACTATTTAAAATGTATGGACCCGTATAAATACCGGGATCACAAAAACCTGACAATAAAATCTGCTATTAAAACACCTGGATTGTTCGGACATTTAACAGTTGCTAGTTGTCCGAAAAATGCCAGTACTTCTGAACATTTGTTATGTGAAAATGTTTTCAACGAAGAGTTACAGACCCTGGCAGATACACTTCCGGTAACAGCACAAGATGTCCATTTCGCTAATAGATTTTGTGCGTCATGTCATGGTGTTAAAAATAACTATGTATTTTGGGATCTTCAAATACAGTAAGTGTATCTTTTTTATTGAATTTGAGCTATACAATGATTTGTTTTTGTTATAAAATTTTGAACATATATGAATTCAAAGCAGTCATTTATGTAAATAAAAGATTTTATGAAAATAAATAAACAAACAAGAGGTCATATCAAAAACGGTGATTTGAGCTATCATAACCATCATAAATTTATATGTTATGTTCTCAAAAAAACTGTTAGGGAATACAATAGCTCAATTCATTAAAATGGTCCGTGATCATCAATTAGAATATTTTATTTTAAAAAATATTATGTTATCGTATCCAATTTATTATTTCAATAAACACAATAGAATATCGATAGCAAATTTTATAATTCATTTCAAATAGCCAGTTTATTACGGTAGATATATGTACTTTTCACAATTTTCATACCCAGTCCTTCTTTCTTTTAGTTGTACCAATAATTTGAAAGAACTTTATGTTACTCAAAATAGTTTATATAGAGTAATAAAGGAAAGAGACGACTGTTACCTAATACGTGTACCTCCTGTACAGCCTTCATCAATTCCAAAGTGTCAGTTACAAATTATAAGATCGTGCAATGAAACTGGAGCGTGGAATAATTACAACAGGACGATTGAAGAACTGTGCTTAGACCCATTTATTGAAAGAGTATATAACGATCAGACGGACAGGAAGAAAATTAGGTAAATACTTTGACAAATACGACAAGCTTTTCTTAATTAAGACAACCTCACTATAAAAATATTACCAAATGAAAAAATCTAATTGAATTTATACAGATTGCTAATATATTTTTTATTCAATAATGATAGAATGCATTTTTTCTACAGTTAAAGTTAAACTGAAAATAAACACACCTGGTAAACGGTTGCAAGTAAAACAGCTGGTTGCGGGTAGAACAGCTGACTGGTATGTTGGACTGTATTTGCACTAGCGTAAGTTATTTTCACTCCGGCTATAGATTGCTGCAAAATATATCATAGAATATCATGTATATAATCAGTAACATAAATGATTCTGGTTTAAAACCACAATTCTTATAGTTAGTAATCGCGACATTTATTTGAACTTAAAACAGTATTTATCCAGATTCATCCTTATTTGAATGACAATTTAAAAAAGTGTTTAAAAGTAAAATATTGTAAAGTGATCAAACGACATTTGCATTCCACGTTAATTTCCAAACAAAAGATGTCAAAATGTGCGAAAATTGCCCTTACTGCGTTAGTCATGCAGTAAGTATATACATGAATACTGTAAAATCAATCCTTTATCACTTTAAACTTGATTTTATAACTTTACTCTTGAATCTTTTCCCTTTTTTTAAATATATTAAAATTACATTTTTCTCAAGTTTGAATTTATTGGCTCATCTGGAGGCATGCAGCTTAAACACAAAAACATACATTCAATAGAATATATTACAATGACCTATCTATAAGGAGCTAATTATACCATTATGTATAGGCAGCTAGTTAAAAGTGACATTATGTTTGCCCATCTAAGAGTATGGTGAAAATCAAGAGAAGTTTCAATTCGCATAAATGATGAAAAAATGAGACACAAAGAATTTTCTGTAATTATAAATTTGAATCTTTAAAAAAAGAGCTGAGTTGGGTAGAAGATTTAAATTGTTTTTGTTAATAGAATAAAATGTTTTTTTTATGAGAAACAGATAACTGTTTATTGCAAAGATACAATGAACACAGAACTTATGTGCATTCACATACTCAAATTGTTGGCAAGCAACACTTGTTTGGAAGCTACATTATATAGAGTATACCGTGACTAGCAGCCAATTTACATCTTCCTCTCAGTGTGTGATGTACACATATTTATCTTTACTAAGGCTTTGTGTGTATAACACATAAGGCGACACGTTAATATCTAGATGTACAGACAGGTATACGTGCGTATAATAGATATAATATTCAGTGAGAAAAAAACAAACTACTATGACACAAATAAGTAGTGTGCTTTATAAAAAAATGTGCTGAACTTTTATCAGTTAAAACAAGTTAAAATTGACAGCTGTCCTTCCCTTCCTCAATTAATTTCAAGCTGTAAATGCAGCAACGTATTTTTAGCCATATCATATCGGTATTTGTTTATATTTCATTGAATATATAGAGGATATTTGTTTGTTTGTGTGTAAGATGAAATTTTATTTCATCGAGTGGGCTTTAAAAGCAGTATTCTCACGAGTGGCGTAGCCACGAGTGAGAATAATGTTTTTAAAGTTCACGAGATGAAATAAAATTACATCTTACACAACAAACAGACAAATTTTCTTTTTATTTTATGCTTAAAAACAAGTTAAAACGAAATTTCGATAATTTTAACGTTAATATAAAAATATATTACCCCCATTGAGAACCCAATTTTAGACGGAATTTCTCATTAAAAACAAGAAGTCTTGAGCTGAAAAATAAGTCCGCCAATCAAGGTTAAATGACGGTGATATTTATTTATTTTATTAAAAGAATATGAATGATCGCTTGTTTTAATAATAAAAACAAACAATTCTTGTAGGAGAAAAAGTCCAACCATCCATCCATATTTCGGTTACTTACTGCGAATTTATATTAGACATGGCTTTGTAAAATGTAAGCGGCAGCCATTTTTTAAAGTTGTGTATTTCATGGGAGGAAAATAATTGTGTAAGATTCAGAGGGATATAATTTGGATTTGTTAGTCATACACCTTTTTAAAAGAAAGAAAACTTATTTGAGGATTATAACAGACAAAAAATAAGTGTCGACAGAAATGAAAACATTCAGAAAGGGAGCTAGGAAAATGGAAAACTTGGAAGCTTGCTAAGGAACGCTGGGTTGTTTTACTTATTCTACGAGTGATGGCTGGCAATGCTTTTCAATTTTTCATAAAGCATACGGCAGTTATTGCTCGTAGGATACTTTAATATGCCCAAATGTCATCAAGAGCAGTTTTGCATGGGGAAGGATTGTATTTTTCAGACTGCAAAAACGAAACAAAAACATTTAGAGACGAAATTTGGTGATTGGAATTTGAATAAATAGAAGTAAGATTTCTCTCTTTATTACTTTTGACATTTAAGTTATTTATCTTTTTCAGCTTTACTATTTCTTTAAACAGCCTGACATTGTCAGAATTGTCAGTAAAAATAAAATTGAGGTACCACATGGGGAAAATCTTTAAAAAGTAGTTTCGTCATTGAAAAAAATGAAATTATATTTTGATAATTTTCACTGTGAAATTATCAAATATAATTTTCACGGATAAATCAGTAATCCACTGAACATCATAAAATAAAGTGATTTCTTCGTCCACATTTAATAACATATTATTAATTGTATGTTTTAATAATAAGTTCTCATTTAACTTGCCATTATTTTTAAGAATAATGTTGGTTTTAAACCATATTCAAAAGATGTATTCTGTTTAAATAACACAATTTTTATGATATATTTTGCAGAATACATTGCTAGATGAATTTACCAATTACAAACCCTGTCACAAGTATCGCACAGGTGATCAACCCGCAACCAGTTGTTTTACCAGGTTTTTTTTACTCGTAAATGGTTAAAGGGTGTGTTAAAGTAATTTATTTTACTTTCTTGTTTTCCAGGTACAAGAATGTGTTTTGTGCGCTATGTAATGGTATTTCAAATATAGGAATTGAAGACTGCATCACTGCACAAGAGCCCCCTTCTTTACTTCCAGATTTTACCATGCTCATATCTTTAAATGCAAAAAAGTCACATCAGACCGTTGAGGAACATCTCTGTCCACTTCGACACATATTCATACCCCTTATTGTGAGTATCAGGACATGACTTATTTGTAAGCACGTGACTTGATGTGTAAATATTTACTATCAAAAGCCGGACGTATACGTATATAGGAATATTAAAATCAAGCTTCAAAAGGAGTGAAAATACATAATTGACAATCCTCATAAACTTTTATCACTCCGTTACTTACAAACAAACAAGAACTATCATTGACAGATTTTCACCAATTTAAGTACGAAGAGTGCATAGAGAATGCTATGTCGCTCGCACAACAATGTGAGATACCTAAATAAGACTGCTGAAATGTTTGAGCATTGTCAAAAAATTTGCAAATTTGTCGAACCTGTACATTCTTTGATCGGGGTGGGTGAGAGAGAGAAAAAGAGAAATATTTTAAAAAAATTCCTTGATATCTATCAATGATACATTTGTATAAGCATTTGTACCGGAACAATCCCCGTTGTTTATGTGCAACGGTATGTCTCGTTCTCGCCGTAATATCGTAAGTATGTAGTAAATATTTTTCTACATAAACGGTTAAATTACCAACGAACTAATAATGGACCTAGAGATGTGATGCAGACAGAAATGCACGACTGAAAATTAAATGAGCCGCGTCATGTCAAAACAAACATAATGAGTTTGCGACCAGCATGGATCCAGACCAGCCTGCGGATCCGCACAGGCTGGTCTGGATCCATGCTGGTCGCAAACGCACTATGTTGGTTTGGCATGACACGGCTCAAATATATTTACAAAACAATATCTTTATATTTATTAAACAATAACAATTACTCTAAAGTGTATTGTACAGACTTACTTTTGCTCACGTATCTGAAAAGAGTATGTTTTGAATGTTTAATTGTAATTAAATAACATTCTTGCATATAGAACAATGTAATTACTTTTTAGAAATGCAAAAAACAGCATATTCGATTCTATTTAAAGTGGTTCTTTTTTGTCCAATAAACAGGTTGAATATTTCTTATAATCTTTTTCGAGATAATTGTCCTATTTGTGTTTATTAAACATCCAGCACCTTGCAAGCCTTTCTGAAGTCGGTTACAAACGTTAATTGAAAGTTTAAACGACAAAAACAGCTGCTTTTCCGGAACGTTTTTTTCCACAATCATCGGTATTCAATAATTTTAACCGTTTTTAACCGGATTTAGTACAATTCGAATAAAAGATTAGTTTAGATTATAATCTAATTCCAAGATATTAAAAACATAACGTTCCGGAAATAAACGATATCACTACTATATTGCACGCTATTAGATTTTTGTGTCAGTAAGACTACATTAAGTGTAAAAATAGCTTTATTTGAAGCTAGGGGCCATATCTTATAGCATTACATTTGTTGAGACAATTTTTTAGCTTTGGTACTAGCTTTTGCAGTCGATGGTCTCTACTGGCCTTCAATATATACAAAGGGGCATCTATTGAAATGTAAAGCTCTGAAGAAATCATCATACTATCGTCATAGTGTCGGTGTGACTTCAAAGCAAACGAGCAAACAGAAACACGTTTCATGCGACTCTCATTGCACATTAAAGATGTTTCAATATATATTTAGTATCTTTTGCTTAGTAAATATATGTACTTGAGTTATTGGCTTTTTTGACATCTTATATTTGTTTTTAAAACTAGAATATTTTGTTCTTTGTATTTCAGAATAAATGTATGATTACTCACTGTTCATCCCCGATGATAACAGATATTTTACATAACACATGCTTGCCCCCATCACCTGTAATGTCAGATGCATATATAAGAGTTGATTTCATCTATAAAATGGTCCTGGATACCATCATGGCACTGTCATCAAAACAGGAACTTGAGGCAGCTATTTCGGACATTTTACATGAGTTTTATTCCGATCTATGTTCATCACTGACGTTTGCATACGTGCTAGATCAGGACAAATTTGAATGCACCGACGATGTCGATGGACATTTCAACGTCGTTTATCTTAATTTCAAAATTGCGTCTTTTGGAACAAAACACCAAGTGGCTTTGAATTCAAGAAATAGATTGCCAACTGATAAGATTTTATCAATCAATGAAACAACCGTCAAGCTTCGGCTCTTACCATACGAAACTGATCCGAGTTTTGTAACATACAACGAGATCATCGTTCGCCGAGAAACGACACTGTTTTCATAATCCATACAGTAAACACTACTGTTCTAATGTTTCCATTAGACTGTAACGGTGATAAAGAATTTAATAGGGTGTAAAACA
>NW_026865188.1:0-10402 GCF_026571515.1 Ruditapes philippinarum
GCACATTGTGCTAGACATTACTTAAGAAATATAAAAGGTAATAACTTGAAACTTTGTAGGTAGTGAGATCTTTCTGAGTAAAAATGCAGAAGTTTCAGGGAGAACGAATGTATTGCCCTAAAAAAATCATAAAATCTCCATATTCAAATTTTAATTTATTGTTGTAGGACAAATTATTATAATAAATACAACTACAGTCTCCCTATGTGAAAAATTATTAACTTAGAAGCAGTTTTTGACAAGCACTCGTCGGAGTTATTTGACACTTGTGACAATTTCTAGTTTTTTTTCTGAATTATTTTCCCTATTTCCTATATATTTAAAAAATCACATAATTTCACCTCAAAGGTAAAATACTTGTTCTCTTTCCAAGACAGATAATTTGGAGTTATTGTCCTTTGTTTAATTTAACACTTTGTACATTGTGCTAGACATTACTCGAGTAATATAAAAGGTAATAACTTGAAACTTTGTATATAGAGAGATCTTTCTGAGAAAAAATGCAGAAGTTTCAGGGAAAAAGAATGTATTGCCCTAAAAAACCCATGAAATATCCATATTCAAATTTTAATTTATTGTTGTAGGACAAATTATTAAAATAAATACAACTATAGTGAAATAAATACAACTACAGTCTCCCTATGTGAAAAATTATTAATTTAGAATCACTTTTTGACAAGCACTCGTGGGGGTTATTTGACACTTGTGAAAATTATAGTTTTTTCCTGAATTATTTTCAGTATTTTTTATATATTTAAAACAATCACATAATTTCACCTCAAATGTAAAATACTTGTTTTCTATCCAAGACAGATAATTATCAAAAGCAGTTTTTCACAACTGTACCCCTTTTAAAATTTGCTTGTATCATACATGCTGCACTCGGACAGCTCTTGTTAAAACTAACATATTCTTGCAGGAGATGAACAACAAGAAATTCAAGTTTGGTAAGTGTTTAATTTGTATTGACAACCTTCAAAATACCATATGATATGTATCACATATAGTTGTGTGACAATGATATTCTCGACCAGGGAAAGAACTAATTTGAAATACTGTCATGAAAGTTCGTGTCATTCCATGAAAACGACGTATGTTTCGCTAGTATGTGCCTCTAATGAGTAAACAAGGGATAGAACTAAATAAAGTGGAATTTTTAAAGAATATGAGAGTTTTTGAAGTCTGTATATCACAGATAAGACTGAGTTTCATTGTTTAGAAACTGTAAATGTACTGCTTCTCATTATTTCATGTTGTTTTATGCGTGGCATAGCATTTTTATACCAATGGCAGGCAGTCTTGTGGGAGGTTTTCTAGAGCACTTCTCCTTCACGCATGGAGGAATGTTCATGAAACTTCACAGAAGTGTTCGGTACTATAAGAAGCCTTGTTGCAGGTTATAAACAAGGTATGTAAGTCAAAGGCAAAGGTCATACTAAGAGGTCATTGAGAAGGGCATGTCCAGAGCAAAACTTCTACAAGAATAGAATTCAATATCACTTCGTACAAATGTTCACCATTGTGGGTTGGAGTGTCGCGTGCAAAAATCAGGTCCCAGCGATTAAGGCCAAGGTCATACAAAGGGGTCAAAGGTCAAATAAAAATATGAAAATGTGTATAGGGATCATTAAGTCATCATAAATTGAAGGATTGTAACACAAATGGTCATTATCATGACAGCAATTGAGACCCTTGTAATTTAGGTCAATATATGCATGGTCAAGGTCACTGAAGATGATGAAATATTCAGATTTTGTCCAATGCATTTCAACTTCACGCATGGAGGGATTTTTAAATGCCGGTGTGAATTTAAGCGTATATTGTTATGCACGTCTTGGCATTAGCAGGTGTCGTGTCAGGTCTGTATTTTTAACCGGTGGAAGAACATTGAAACTACTTGGTAGAAATATTAACCATAATGAGACGGTGTGCATAGAGCAGGTTTAACCTTTTTCAGTTCCAGGTCAAGGTTTCACTAAGTCAACTTAGTATGAATTTCAAAAGTGTGTGTTCGCTTTGTATCTTTTGAACTGAAAGAAAGAAATTTTAACTTTTTGGCAGAAATTTAACTTTATCTAGACGGTGTGCAATACACAAGTTTGGCCTCCCTAAGATCAAAATTGGTCCCGCCCTCGGGATTTATTGATTTTCATTGACTTATATTACATATTTTGTGTCTGGTCAGTATCTTTTGAACCAGTGAAGGCTTGTCTGAGCAAAATTTCTACATGCATAGAGGTATTTTTAACTTGTTACAAATGTTTATAATTGTGAGGCAGAGTGTCAGGCACTTAAGATGATGATATATCTGGATTTTGTCTAGAGCATATCCCCTTCATTCATGATACTTCATAGAAATTTTCACTACTATTGAATTTATTGCTTCATATAGGTTCAGTTCAAAGGTCAAGGTCTCACTTAGACTTTATTGCTATGCATACGTACAATGCCCACATGTCCATCAGATGCTTTTATGACGGTCGTATTATTCGGCAATGTTGCCCTTGTTATTCTTTAATAGTCTTGTTAAAGAATACAAAAATGTCACAACCTTTCATGTGATTGATTTAAAAAAAATAAATGAGTGTTCCCCCGCCGACTATGGCTGTTGTTTAAATCTATCACCAGCTTAATTACATGCCATCTTCTAATATTAAATTGTTAAAAATAGTCTCCGGAATAAGTTTACAAATCCGGAATTTTCGCAAACTTAACTAACCTTTTGAATATAGTTTTAATACAAAAAGTTAAATCAAACAGTATTTTAGATGGTAATAGACGATTATTGGCCGTTTATATAAAGATAGCACACTAATTAAACGCTGGGTGAGGGTTCAAAGTGTTTTTTTTCCATTCTCCCATTGAGTTTTACGTGTCCCACTGGGGCTTCAGTGGGGTTGGGGTTTATACCCCATTTTCATAAAATGCGAGTATAAAACTGTTTGAGGAAAAATATTTTTTTCTAAATATATATACATGTGTTGAATATATAATACTTATAATTAACTTATATAAAGTGTTGGAGGAATATGTTTAAAAAAATTGCAATTCTGCCACTGGCGCAACAAACCCATTAAGAAAATGGGAGAAATCTCCTAAGATTAAAATGGTGCGGAATCTCCCAAAATTACAGCGTAATTTGAGAAATACTCCATTAGAGCGTAATGGGAGAATAACATAATGGGAGTATTCATCCATATCTTTTTTGTTTTGTTTAAAAAATCGGAACAAAGTGACGTTCAAAGTTTTTGTAAAAGTTAATATACGGTTCCGGCGTTTTAAAATAAAAAAGTCCGATTATTTATTCATTTCGTTACTATGATTTAATTCAACTGCACACACAGGTTAAGATTCACAGAGAAAATCGCGAGATGTTTAATATGCGGGACTTAGGATATTATGTAATCTTTTTATTGCCCAACTCTGTCTTTACTGTGGAAAAGATATAAATAAAACATATTAGGGAGGACAATGAAATAAAACTGGATAGCTTCCTCACATAAAGAATCCAAAGTCCCAATTTGAATTCGAACCTACAACGATGAGATGCAAGTGCTTGTGCAAGTGCTTGTGCAAGTTGAAGTAGTAGATCAAATAGATAATCTGTTCTGTTGATATTATATTGAAGACCTAATAACACTCACATACAGTTAAAATGTGAAGATATTAAAAAAGAGCAGTTTTCCTACTAGTAATAAGTATAACAATAAGCATACATTCATTTTCCAAAATAAGCATACGAAATGTGTCCAATGTACACTTCAAACTGTTTGTTTTGTGATTTAGTTGATCATTAACCTTCACGCCTAGCGATTTTAATAGAATTGACACATCCATGCATCAATGCATATTATGCCTACAACCATGTTTAAATTATTATGGTCCGGTTAATTTGGATCTAGTTGATAATTATTTCTTAATTATTAAATGATACATTTCCACACAAAGAAGGATAATGACAGGAATATGTTTATCTCAGAAAACAATAACCAAAATTATGAATTGACGCTTTTTTAAAATTTTGTTTTAACTATGTTTTTTTCAAGATGCTCCTTTATGTTGGAAAAAAGTATATAAGTGACACATTTCATTTTTGAAAACAATATGTTAAATTCAAGTATGTCTTGTCATATTTAAAACCACACCACTGTCGTGTAATTATTAAACGGGCAGTTTATACATTTTTCCGAGATCTCGTTTTCAACATCAAAACAATTTAAATGTTTGCATAAACCTTTAGATGAAGTTACGTCAAAACGCAAATCTGATTCCGGAGAAAATAGTATTTGAATATTCATAATTCAAGTATGTTTGGTTAAATATAAGATCGTACGCATGATTATTAAGGTACTGGCGCGATATAAACACACACGAGCACTATTCTTCTAAAATAAATACAAATTATACATTTCGGTAATATAAGTAGCTCTATCTGATTGCTTTTTATTTATAACCATTATTGAATGTTTTAACCTGCCTTTAAACGCTTCGATTTATTAAGATGTTTATTATAATTTATGGAGAAATTACACAGCAATGATTGTCTTTTACATCCATGACAAAACATAACATGCACTAACATACACGCATAGTTATAATCCCTTCTGTCTTAAACACTAAGTGAAAAAACAATTATTAATGAACATACAATAAATATAACAAATTAAAAATAAATCGGAATTATAAAGCTTTTTTAAAAGTTATAAGACCGTACGTGCGATTCTAACGGCACTACCCCTAGCCGTGTGATTATTACGCCGCCGTGTGATTATTACGCCGTCGCGTAATAACCACATGCGTGGTAATATTACGCGACACCGTACATAACCGGACAGAGCAAGTAAGACATTTAGACTCCTTGACTTCTCGACACATTACCATATTAAGATGACTTCTAGACCCCTTGACACTAGGACCCCTGGGTAAGGCATTTCGGCCTTTATCTCAATTTTGTACTTTAGAATCACATATACTTCAAGAAATTTTATTTTAAAGCAAATAGCAAATATTTTAATTATTTTCATAAAATATCCGGTAAAATATTGAAAACTTAAGGTAAAGCAATAATTTAACATGGTTTTTCATCCGTTTAATGTTATGTTACAAAGAATTAAAGGAAGGCTACATAGCAGTTATTATATATAATTTTTGTTTAAAAAAGCTTGGGCATGATATATCAAATTATCCTGACTAAACGTGAAGGAATTATGATAATCATAATAATGAAAATGCGCATTTTGTGTTTTGCGTTTTCATTCATATCTACAATTTTAGACCTTTTAATGACGCGGTCGTAAGGAGTATTTCCCGCGCATGCGTAGAGCATAAAAATGCAGGGCATAACATAGAAATTAAGAAGTTTAAGGTAAAAGGTAGAAACTTATGTAAATTATCTTTTAACAAAAATAGAAAGATTCTTTTATAGCTTTGTGGCCAAGATTGTAATAATTGAAAGTATGAAAATTTACCCTAATGATTCTGTGCTGTTAAACTAATAAACCTAAATAGTAGCAAGTCCTGCTTTAATCTATATGAACAAAAATAAAGATCAAATAATTCAAGATGGCTGCCATTTAAAACAAAGAAAATATATTAATTAGTCGTAATTAACTCTGTTAAAATAATTACTAATATTACTTACACATTGATCAAAAATGTTTCATTTTGAATTTAGATAAACTCTAAGGTTCATTTAAATGCCCAAGTGCCTAAAATAAATTATTTAATTAATTAATTAACCTTAGAGAGCTTTTAAAGATGTAGCTTTGTTAAATGTCAAAATTGTATAAAGTGCTTGTGTTTATGCACACTACTGGGAACTAGAACTTTGTGTGGAACCAGTTAAATGCAGAACTGCTCTGATTGGTAAAGGAATTTTTGCCAATCAGAGCTTATAAAGGCTTTACATTACCATCCTAAAAATAGATTATGATTCATGAAACATTTGGCAACAGTATCAAATGACCATGATTATAAGAAAACTAGTTTTGCAAAATATTTGTATCAATAAAACTAGTAACTAATATCAACTAAATATATTTACAAACATATATAAATCATTCAAATGCTAAATAAACAATATGTATCTCACTAAGTTTAAAGGCCAGCGTAATTGAAAGTAGAACCATTCTCTATATATTGTATGTAAAGAGGCTTAGACCATGCTAAGTTACCGTTAAAGAGTGTATCAATAAGTTCTACAAACTATAATTAACTAATAAACTAATGAATGATAATAATGAAATGTCTATAAAAAACAATACATGTTCAATATGATTATACTTTGAAATAAACTTAAATCTTAGTTAAAGTTTAAACCTTTAATATTTCTTGAACAATATGTATGGAGATTATATATGATTTACTTTTTTAGTATTATACAATATTATGTAATGATTACAGAACTTGTTGTAGTTGGAATCCAACTTTACAACATTCTTATGAAAACAAATACGATATATACTTCAAAACCGGGAGAGACTTGCCATTTAGCTTGTGATACTATATACTAAAAATAGACCGGGAGAGACAGAAAATACGAGAGGAGGCCGAAAAATAGGACATCCCACCTTTTTGGTATCCTTTTAATTTAAATAGATTTTCTTGATTAATTGCCTACATTTGATACTTTTTCATTATTTCGTTGCGTATTCCCCGCCATTTTATCTGTTATTTGGATTTTATATTATTATATTATATTGTATTATACGTTTTTTGCGTCACATCTCATAGATAGAATATTCTCCCATATATCAACATTGGACTTTTCCCCCGTATTCAGAATGGGAAATTTCACCCATGGAGGGATATTAGACTTTTGCAGCTTACTCTGACGCGGACAGTGGACATCTGATAACTACCAAATGTTGCGGGGAATTTCTCAAAATGGTTGTAAACTGAGAGGAGTCAAAATTCAGAACATTTAACTTTCTCATCTATACATAGGCGTATCAGGAGTTAAAATATTTCTGGTGATAAAGACAAAAACACGTTATTATTTATATGACATTTTATTGTCATAATTTATCTAAGATGGTGCATCTATATTTTTTTCTTCATTCATCATCGGAGCTGACTCCGACGAGTTCTCTTAATAATTTGGGAACTTTCTTTGTGATAAACTTGTTGTATGTCAGTTGGTTTTTCTCTGATCAGTGCTGCTAGTGGCCTTTTGCAACCCCTGCACCTGCCATAGTTGTTCTCTCCGACATGTTGATCCACGGTTGCCGGTCTTGGAGTGTCAGCCACTATTACCGGTTTTGTAGAGGCAGCAACGGTTACTGGTCTCGTGGCAGGTTCGGGTTGTTGGTCAATCGCTACAAAGGGAAAAGTTATTTTAACGAAACATATACATTGATTCAAAATTTTTACAGGAGTCACTATTTTAAAGTCCAATACTGTATTCTCTTAAAACTGTAAATTAGGATATTGTATCGCATTTATTTTTCAGGAGTTGTATTATTTCTATAGCCGTAACATAATTTTTAACATTTATTTCCATTTTAATGAATATAAATAATTTTCATTATTTCACTTGTCCTGGGTTTTTAAATATCATTCTTTAAAATACACGGTAAAACATATATAAATATGTGTGCGTGTTCGTGTGTGTGTGTGAGTGTTTATAGCTGTAGATGGCATATAGTAAATAAATATTATTACCTTACCGTACCGGACTTCACCTTACCTTAAATAACCTTACCGTATTGTACAGTACCATTAGATTATACAGGAGTAATTATTCATGTGAGAGTGGCTTTCTTGGTCACATAAATGATGCACAACACAGTCCAGGAGATGAACTTGACCCCCCCCCCAAGTTAAACATACTAGGAGATACGATATATCCTAACAGGTATCCCAGCATTACAGGAAATACGTCTGCCCAACTGTCGCGAAAACGAGGCCAAGATTTACGAAAATGTAGAAAATATAATAGGTATGTAAAATCATACAGGGTGACTGTGAAACATGCAATTTCCCAACCCTATAAGCTCGGTGCGGAGATATACCACAAAATTGTTAAGTAACACTATAATACGTGCCGGACTTGTATGCAGACGGTAGGAAATTGGTTTGAACTATTTACATTAATTTGTAAACTGGGTTGTTTATTATCATTTACTTACCCTTTAACTTTAAATCATAAACAGTATTATTATTTTGAGAAAACCCCTTAAAATTATCAGTAGTCCATCGTCCGCTGTCCGCATCGGAGTAAGCTGCAAAAGTCTATTGCCCGCAACGGAAATGGGAGAATTTTCAGTGGGAGAATAGGGGACTCAACTTTGATTGTCTCCCCAGCACACGTGTGATATTTTAATACCAGTTTATGTTTAAATTTATACCCATTGTTTACTGACCTATTTATTTATTCCCTAGAAAGTGTAGCTGAGTTTGCGAAGATCCCGTATTTGTAAACCTACTCCGCTGTTGAATGATAAAATAATGATATCAGATAAAGAAAAGAAAACTATGAAAGTATGAAAAGTTTATCGTGCTACAAAATTTATTATAGATGAAATGAGTAGGGGGAGTCAGGAGCTGACGGAGTTTAGTAATATATTGTATGAAAGGCAACATCAACAAGGAAAGTTAGATAGCGAAGAAGAGTGGAGACATGGAAAAGGTAAGAAGATGGAACATTGCAAATGGTGTTTAAAAAGGTAATACTTAGAGCAGAAATTAATGTTTTAGATAATAAATATGTGTAAAACAAGTAGAATCCGCTGACATTCTTAAATGCTTTATTTATTATATTGAGTTATATCCCGCCGATGAAATGAATTCTACATTAATTAATTACACATTTAAATCCCCTTAGTCTTTGTAATTCCCCTTGAGCGAATTCGGTTAGACAGAAATCCTTTGAACTGAAATCTGCTGAAATGAAATCCACTGAAATGAACTGAGTTGTAGAGATTATTGGACACACAAAACCCACCTTGTCTCACAAAACAGCTAAAATCTTACGAACATACATTAAAATCTAACAATTAATTTAAGCATATACAACAAGATGTTTGGTCCATCGCATTTTATATACATTTGCTTATCAATAATAAACACAAGTTTAAGCTACAAACCTTGTTCTTTCGTATATATCTAATTTCGTCTATACATCGTATCCTAAAGTTTAGGTTTTCCCTGCTACTTGACCGATCCAACTTCTGACAATATTGTTATAATTATTATTATTATTATTATTATTATTATTATTATTATTATTATTATTTTTATTTACTAACAGGCCGGGCCTTGTCAAATATTCATAACTTAACTAATAGAACAAGTAACCACCGATTGAAATAACAAGATGAAGTAAAGTACTCTTACGAAAGTAAACCTCTAAAACTTACAAAACTTTAGTAAATTTCAAACAAACCTTACTGCGTTTAACAAGAAATATAGCGATAAATACTACACTGCAGTTTCAGTCATTAAGTAACCATATCTTGAATAAGAATTGTTTTATATTTCTCAAATCTTAGCAAATTATTCTCAAGGTTATTTTTTACCTATCTTGGCTCATCTGAGCCATGCAGTTTAAATGTAAATACAACTTAACTCGCTTTAAGCATATAATTAAAGGCACAACCTTAGGTCCCGTTTTTTTAAGAATGAAAGCTATATTTTCTATCGTTAAATTGTCCACGAAGCCACAGGGAATATGCGGAGTGACAATTTCTTGCATATAATTAAAATGTGATTGATCATTCTCTTACGAGGGCTGTCCCTAAAGTTATTTACTTTATGCCGGGTTAAGTATATTAAGATTCTTAGTCTTTAAATATATTGTTGCAACACCCTTATTACTTAATCGCTATCACTATCTGCAATATCTTTAAAATCTGTATGACACTGATAAGATATATACATAACGCGTACAGCAAATGAAATAAAACATTAAATCTTTCAAAGATTATTATGTCATATTTAGACCACTGAATGTAATTTTTATCAACTACTGTATATATTCTTTTAAACCGGCAATGATAATAATAGAAAAATAAAACAATTTCCATTATTAGAATTGCTTGTTTTTTTCATCTTTTCTGTTTCATTTCTATCATATTCCAAGATAAAATGGCGATGGCTGTTTTATAATAATTATATTAATAAAAAATTAATAATAATAATTATAATAATAATTTTAATTATTATTTTTTATTGATAATAATAATAATAATAATAATAATAATAAGAATAATAATAATAATTATTATTATTATTATTTGGTTCCGTATTCCCGCCATTTTATCTGTTATTTGGATTTTATATTATTTTTATTATATATTGTATTGTACGTTTTTAGCGCCACATCTCATAGATGGAATATTCTCCCATTTGTTAGGAATAGGAATCGTTGAAATGGGATTTTCTTCCGTGTATCAACATTGGA
>NW_026865189.1:0-41375 GCF_026571515.1 Ruditapes philippinarum
ATCTGTCAACAATCATTTATTGTCTGTATCAATCCTCAAATAAGTTTTCTTTTTTTTATAAAAAAAAATGTATGACTAACAAATCCTAATGAAATCCCTCTTAACCAAACACAATTATATTTTCCTCCGGTGAAAGACATATTTTTTAAAAAAGGCTACCACTTAAATCACACAAAACTACCCTAATATCACCTTGCGCAAAAAAGATTACGAAAAAAATTCGGATAGTGTGACTTTTTCTTCTAGAATTATTTGTTTTAATCATTAAAAGAAGAGATCATTCATTTTTTGTTTAAAATAGATAATATCATCATCATTTAACGTTGACTTTGGACGGGCCACGACCATGTTTATTCATATGACATCAGTACTGGTTGGTTCCAGGAAGCGGACTCGAAAGTGATTAATATAAGTTGCAAGAACTTGTTTCGCAGTCGAGCTTAAATAAATATGTTTAAACCAATTTTGGACCTAGTTTCTTACTCAAGACTTCGTGTATTTATGAGAAATACAAATGAAATTAGGGGCTACCAGTTGGGAAAACAGATTTGATATTGAAATCGATATCGGGGAAATTTCATTACGTATTTTAGCATAAAATAAAAAAAATTGTTCATTTGTGTAAGATGTACGCCACACGTGAGAATTCTGTTTTTAATGCTCACTGAATGAAATAAAATTTCATCTTACACAAAAACAACAAATATCCTCTGTATGCCACTCACTGTTGAGTTCATAGGCGTAGGGTTGTGATATTTTCAGAAAATATGAAATGGCATTGAATTGGTGGACTTCGTTTGATTTGAAATTATGTTTACTGTGTGTCATTGAAAAGTGATTTCTCGCATATCTTGAGAAAATATAACAAATGAAAGTTCAAAGGCATATGCTACAGTTACATAACCTTAAAAGGCAGATTGAGAGCTGTATAATATTATAGTTTGTTAAAATTTGAATGAGCTTAGATAAAAAGCAATTGTGTAAATACGCAACTGTTAACAACATTGCACTGCTGGAACCGAAATGATTTTAACAGTATACAGATAAATGTATGCCAGACTACACATCCGTGAAAACCGAACCGGCTCTGTACTTATGGCTGACTTATTTTAGAAATTTCTATCTTGATATTTCCAGATTGATATACAGGTCTGAAACAATGGTAGCTTTAAAAGTGCATTTTACAAATTTAGCAGGTAAGATAAGACTTGCAAAAATGTACAGCAGAATTGTCGGCTGCTCAAGTTAAACTTTTTTTGTCTTTCAGTCCATCACATTACATTTTAAATTACAAGAAGAATAAATCGAACATAGAAATTAAATGCGAAATTTGGCAAAAATGCCCCCAAGTTAATATTTGATTACACGATGTGAAATATATCTCCAATATTAAAGCATATAAAATGTTTTGAAACGTTTATGTTTTCCAAAATTCATTATTTTAATAAGCACAAACAGTCTGTTGTCTACATGTACACAGAATAAAAAGTAGAAAAAGTACTTTAAATTAAAAATTTTACAAGAAATTATATTATGATCTTTTTTAAAATTTTATTGCGGACTTAAAAGGACGTAAACTGTTACATCAACACAGTAAGGTCACGGTAGCGTTGTCCAAGCTTTACTTGAGGATGAAGAATTATGGTGCCCCAACGACGTTCCGTAAGCTAGCTGGATGGCTTTGTCACATGAAATAAACCTATGTATCTGGCGGGATTCAAACCCACAGCGGTGAGGGGCCAAAAACATGGACACTACTCTAGTTATAAAGTTGCAAAAACACGCGAAGCAATATACTTAAAAGATGAGTCATATATGGACCTAGCATGTAGCGTAGTTGCATACTATATTAAAATCAATGTGTTTTTTTTACATTTTAGTTGCAACTAAAAGGATATTTAAAGTGTATTGGTCTGTGGTGGAAAGTATGCAATACCGTAAATATTTATGTTGATAGTATCATGTGTGATAACAAACCATGAAAACTTTAAATATGTTTGTGGATGTTAATAATAAAATGTTCTAGAACAAAATATCAGTAGTTCATCATATATTTGTCTTATTAAGTCATGTAATACTATCAACCTTTTTTCGTTTAAGAAATATTTTGAAGGAATATCCAAATGATACGTTTCTATTATCATTACCACTATTGAAATATTTTGAAATAATTTTTTAAAAACGAGATTCATTTTAAAAATTCCTTGAATGTAACCCCGCAATCAATCACGTGTCCATGCAATAATACAGATGTCTTTAATGATAGACAACACATTCTAAAAGTTGATAAATTGTCCTTAAAAACTAATACAATTAATTTGAAAAGTCTCAATGACATTATACATGTATAGTATATCTTGTGCAATAAGTTTCAGTATGCGAATGATGATACTAACTTATTCGCAAATGCATTACATCTTCCAAATAAATCGGGATTTAGTCTATTATACCCGTGTTTTATTTTGTTCAGTATAAACCACTTATATTAAGATTTTATTATGTAAGTATTACATATTTATTAGAAGTAAAATTTATAATGATTTAAACAAGATGTTGTCACCAAAGTGTAGTAACGGGTTAATTCCTATGACATTATATAAGGAGTTAACCTGTTACTGCACTAAGGTGACTTTGTATGCACTGTGAACATACAAAGATATTATTGATAACTTTCATATGCAAACGCAAATCTGCACGTGGGAATATAGGTTTTATGTATTATATAACTATAGATTTTGTCACGATTTTGTAATAAAACGTGAATTTATAGATAAAGATTCTATAAAAACTTCAGAATGTCTTTTTGTTTATACCTTTACTGAAAAATAACCCTAATCTTATGACCAAGATTCAAATTAGCATTTCTTAAAAGATGTTATAAGATAAAGAAGAACCTCCCTGGTGTATTGAACAAGGTTAAAAATAGCATTTCAAGCATTAAAAACCCATCTATGGTGTAGTGATCTATATTTTTAGTATCATTCCTCATGATGTGACTAATATTCAAGACAAAAAAGTGCCATCCAAGCACTATATCATCAACCAACGTAACGTGAACTAAGGTTACATCAAATACGTCATTATGATCACATTAGTTTACATGTAATATTTAAGAAATAATATATATCCCAAACTGTGATTTTATTGCTTGGATTTCGGATGCAAGGAATAATATCACGAGGGTAAAAATCGATTTTAATCAAATCAATCCACTGAGGTCAAAACTGCCCCTGCCCTCGGGGTCACTTGCTTCTGTAGACTGATGTATAAGAAAACACAAATGTTTTGGAAAACTACAATACTTAGAGTTTATATATTTAGCATGAAGCATAATAGACCTCTACAAAAATCTTATGGTAAAAAAATGGTCCCTCCCTCCCTGGAAGTATAGTATAGTTATTATATTGAATACGTTTTTATTTCCTTACACAGCCTTTACGTTGCATTATATCTGATTTCATTTTTGTACTCCCAATATATTGCAATATTTCTGATTTTATTGTATGACCCTGTATATTGAACAACTTTAGATGTCTGTCTATTGCCCCTTTACTGTACTTTTTCTGCTAATCAACAAATAAAAGCATAGATACATAAAAGAAAACGTGAATATGGATACATGCACATTTAAATGCAAATTATGCCTCAGATATGCCTTTATTGCTATTTCCCAAAAAGGTTTTAATCCTGGTGTACTTTCATAGTATCCAAAATGTTACTCATTTGCCAATTATCTGAAACATCGTTTTCATTTGTTGCTTGTTTGGCAATAAGTACACTTATAGTGAATAAGTATTTTGTACGGCAGTCAAAGTACTGCTTTGTTTACATCTTCCTACTTTTATGACAAATTATTTGGCATTCATCGCTACATTTTTTCTGAAAACCAGCATCTTACATTTCACTTAAATCATTATCTAAATATAATAAAATTTCTGTTTGCCAATTAAAAAAGATGTAAAGACTTTTTTCTGAGCCATAATTTGCTTTTAATATACATTTAAAATTATCAAGCAGCTTTTCACAAATATAACTTTCTCTAACATGTATTACATTTCATATTTAGACCTTTACAGATTTTATAAAGAAGTGTGTACCTTGTCCAGTTCCAAAATCCTCCTTTGACGCATGGCAAATTAATCGCCAAGGCAACGAAGATGGTAATTCCAAAAGCAGACGACATTTCTCTTTTTTCTACCTTATCAACAACAGAAATAATCCGACTGCTAAACATTAGATCTGTTTACAAGTAGAGCAGACGATTTGTTTTTCTACAAATTATTCACCCATGAATTCAAAAATAGATTCAAAGTTAAAGGAAGATTAAATTTAAATATATGTATTTGTTTGATATATTGTTGTTCCAAAACATATCATTTTCAATTATTACAACTAGCAGGCTCGAGATATATTGATTTTAATCGTTAAAAATGTTGACATTTTGACAGAAATAGGTCTTGGCATCATTCAACGACATATTTTATTAGAAAATTAACATAAATGCGTCAAAGTATACAAAAACACCCATTGTTGCGATAGTCACGCTGTAGAAATATGTAGATAAGTCATAAATTGTATATAAAATGACACAGCACTTGATTGTTGACGTGCCACGACCAATCAGACTGCAGTTACTACGCAGGAACAACGTATGAAAGCTTAATTCACTTTTATTCAATATTTTCTGTTTATTCGGATCAAAGATTTGAGACTTCATTTGGGAGGGAACTACTGTATAGATTAAACTGTTGAAACAATTTTTGGGTTAAAGTCAATCATACTGTGATCAGGTGACATCTCTTTAAAGATCCTGTAACACAATTTTTTCAAGTTCTATTTCATAAATATGATGCTCAAATTAAGATTTTTCAATATTGTAAGTTCCAATAAGCATTATTTATAAAGATATCACCCAAGATATCATTTTATGTGAATAAAAGGAGGTAATTAGAAATTTATTTTCTATAAATTCTAGTCAAATTTTCCAATAAGAAATGAATGCATGTAATTTATTGATTAAAATGATGTGCACAAATATCTGCAGTACACATTTTACATATTATTCGATGTTTGAAAATTGTTTAATTTGCATAATTATATACATATTTAATTTATTGCAAGTGTGGTATACACACCGTAATAACATCTCTTTAATTGAATTTTCTTAAGGTCATCGCATGCACAAAGGTCATGATATAGTTGCTATAAATATCAAATACATATTAACATTAGAGTTAAGTTTGTTTTACAAAGACATGTATACATCAGTCAAAGATATCACTTAAAAAATGCATGAAGTCCAAACAACTTACTACGTCGTCATCAGTACACAGTAATCTTATGATCGAGCCGCGGGGTGTGTTGTTTACCATAATCAAACTTTAAACTTGACTTACTTCTAATATTTCTGTTACTCTATCAAGGTCACCATGTTAAAAAGGAAAAATATAAGTGTTGGTGTAGCTTTTTTCATGAAATTCACGAAAGCAGGTACGGACGTGGAAACTATAATTATGAATTTCATCGCTTTACGCATATGGTAAAATTAGCCATGCATCATGCAATAAGATGATGTAAACGTTTTTGAATTATATACATTTCCACAATTGGATATCCTTTGACTATTTTATATAGAAGGTTATATAATTTAGAATAAGATTTCTAGTGTCTAAGCCTTGTATTTTTGTATTTACTTGTATAACCTTCTTACAAAAAAGAGACCGTCTTAGTGAAGGAAATAACTGGCCATGCCAGATAGTCAAGGTTTGGACTTAATCTGATAGATTCTTTATATTTGTTTGTATCGCATGTTGAGAATTTTTTTATGGAAAGTGAAACATCTCTCGCATTTTTCAATTTTTTACACAATACGTTGAAGTCAAAGATCCCTGATGACGTCACAATCACGATGTAATGGTACGGACTGTTGTCTTCGACATCAGATATATACTTTCGTCTATGTCGAAAAGTTATTTAAATAGAAAATGTCTGTCAGAGTTTAAAGAGTGTGTGGCTATCATTATGAGATAATATACTAGTATTTAGAAATACATGTATACTGGACTTTCCTTTAGAAACAGAAAAAAATTAAATTGTTACATAATTATGTTTTGCTTTACAATCTTAATGTGGTCATAATTTAGATAGATTATAAGGCTCTCAATTAATATATCTTTGCTATTCATTGTTGGATTATTTTTACATATTATAAATTAAAATGTTCTGTCGCTTATTTTACTGTCTACGGATGTAGACAAGTTTGCACACATTTTCAAATGAAATTCTACAATTAAATCTTAAGAGTAACTTTTACAGTTTAAGGTTTTCATGGGGCAAAATTTGTTCTCTTTATGTTCGTAGATTTGATTTAGTCTGGTCAGATTATGGTTTTTTGTTTGACTATTTGAGAAAATATACATGTATCTTATAAATAAATAAATAAATAAATAATAATATTTTATACATAATATTTACTATGAAATGATTAGAAATATGGCAGCTTAAATTGTTAAATTTCAGAATAACTTAATAGTTTTACATATTGTTCAAATAAATGAATGCACATCACCAAAATAAATATTTTTATTCAATGTAACATATATTGATTGGATAAACGGTCAAAACGAAAAAAACACTGTTGCAAAAACACTGCAAAAAAGTGTTAAGAATGTCATGATAATCTCTATAATTTGCAAACTTAAATTTAAAAACATTTATTTACTCTTTACTTTTTACTTTTCATTAATATCAAAATCAAAAGCTGTCCACCATACATTCTTAGAACCATAGACATACATCTGTTTCATTAAATATTCAAGTGTGTTCCCGACTCACGGATGACATACATTTATACGCACACGTACATATTATCTCTTGTTGTTATTTCTGAACAAATACACTTAAATTTCTTGAGCAAATATTCCACTTCAATTTGTAGAGATGTGAAAGTACAAGAGATTTATGTCGACAACTATTCTGTTACAGCTCCATCGTATGAACTGTATTTACGACAACAAAAATGCACATCACTCTATAACCATTCTAAGACTTAAAATACATAAATGTTACGTCTACTTTCCTTGTGCAACCCCTTTGCATAAGACTGGTCCACCTTTGTACAAATAAAGTGATGGCCAAACTATAAAATCAATTTTCTTTCCGGATTTAGTGTACGGTTTATATTTGTTGGTATCAAACGTTGAGCCTGACACAAGAGTGGCATCCAGATAAACAGGTGGCGACTGAAGATGCATAAACCAGCAGAGCTCGATGCATGACAAAGTGAATTGTTTTAATTCACCTTTTCTAACCCAGTTCTCATTCTTTGCAGCAATATACTGTAAATAAATCAGATTGTAATAAAGCATATTGAATCGAACAATCACTGCTGCATAAAGTAGTACGTACACATAAAATTTATAAGAATATATTATGTAATAATAATTGATGTAAAACCAATAAATGTAGTTTTGATTGATATTGTATTCTCATAAAATACGACTTCACAAATGCATGAATTGTTAGATGTTATATTTACTCGAGATGTTGATTAATTGACATGATTCTACTCTCTTATGTTTTTTTATGCTTTCTCATGCTCTACTTTTATGTATCCCTTTAAAAACTTAATAGTATTGTATATTCGGATAAGGTTTAGAGTTTACATAAAAAGTACTTTACAGTAAGCGACACATTTGTTTTATTTCAGTGGTTGTTCGTTAAAAACAAAGCCTACCGATTTCATATCCTCAATCGACAATTCAGCTGATGTTTTTCGTAAATCTGATAAGGTTCTTGACTGGAGTTTAGATAGGTTTAGATCGCTGTCATGACTCACCTGCTTAATAAAAATGTAACAAACTTCAACAATACATAGTAAATGAAAGAAATTGAACTTTTTTCTGTGAGCAACTTTGATAGACTATTGTTATATTTGAAATTCTGTGTCGTATCTTTAGTTCATTGAATACAAAAAAGGCAAGTTGCTACATATATTTGTACAGTTATTCAATGTCATGTGAAGAAACATGATAAGAAGCATGTAGAAACGAAACATAAAATTTGTTTTTGTCAGCTAAAAGCAGTATCATCAGTCATCAGTGCGTGAACATCCATTCTAAAATAGAAACCTTCATAAATGATTAAAAGATTGCAGTTTAAAATTTATGAAGGTAATAATTCTTACTGAATTTGCTATAGTCAATCTTAATTTTATTCAGCATTTATCTGTAAATCATTAATCACAATTAACTGATAATCTCTTTTATCAATATACTTCCTAACAGAGATGTTAAATGTTATTTACATTATTATATGAAATCACTTTATCACATTTATTTAATCGATTAATGATTTCTAGTTAACTATATGAATTTACTAAAGAATAATTTTGTCAAACATTTTGCGAGTCTTCTTTAAACACGATCAATTGTAAAATGATATATAATATGATGTACCTCATTTGTTATTGTCTTAATGCTCAACCCTTCAGTTGGATAATGTAATGCTCTAGCAAGGGCTCTTTGTTGGTTATTTGAAATACCCGCACACATGCTATATGATTCCTGTAAAAGAAGAAAAAATAACAAGTTATGTATAAACACGGACACAATTCATTTCCGAGTATTGCATAATACTTTTGTTATAATGCAACAACTAACAAAGATTACCTTTTTTCATATAAAAACGAGTATGTTATGAAAGAGAGTATATATTTTATTCTTTAGGGATATGGCTTTTACAAAGGAATGTCAAATAAAGTTTTTTTTAAATAAACCAATGTGATATGACTTTTTACAGTTAAAAAAATCAAAGAAAAATATCTAAACTGAGAAGTAAATCCAAGTTCTTGCTACTCATTTTTTTTTCTAAAATGTGTATACACAGAATCACGCATATAAATATAAATTCTTTAATTCTAATGCAATTTTATAACTTAGTGGAATTAATTTATTTTCCTAAAAGTTTATTTTTAATAACAAGTAAAACCAGTTAACATTTTGTGTGTAATTGAATGATTTAATTCAATATGTTTTAAGACAATGCACATCAATTAACATTTGAGTGGTATCAACTATATTTCTATATAAATATTTGTAACATATGCATTGACAGAAATGACATATACATGTAATACTTATATACCACTGGAATTATAATTCGTTAAAACGACTCTACTGTAAGTCATTTAATTCTATTTATATTTCGACCCTATGACATTTATCATTTGACAATATCGTACATCGTGCAGTATTTACAAAATTAATCCCATAGCGTGGAACTGACGTAACAGTTTAGAAATATAATGTTAATGTCCCGCATTATTTACATTCTGAATAATATGAATCATAGAGAGAACCAACTTGTGAGATCATATATACAATAATCAAATAAATTAAATGAAAATTTTAAATTGTTTAGTTTTTTAAGTATGCATTACGCATACATACAGTGACTAGTTTGTAGATATAACTTTGTTAATTATTGTTATAATGTCTCGTGCCAGTATATGATGTGTATAGATAGCTCTCGATATGAAATTATAGTTTTTCAATAATATGGAAAACTTTTATTAAGAACTTACGACTATTATATTAAGCAGGTACTGGATACACTCTTTCTCGTCAGATATTTCTAGAACCTCGTATGCATCGTTCCACGAATTATCGTAAAGCTCAGAAAACTTCTCGGCAAGTTTAGTTGCTCTGTTTGGATCACTCAAATCACTCAAATCAGCTATAGCTAAAGTTAATTTTGCTCCAGCTATTTTTGATAATCTGAACAAGAAATAGAATATGACGAAAAACTTTTCAGTTCAAATTTTTGACCTTTTACAATTGTGCTCATTCTTAACTCAAACTTTTAAGCAGAAAACATTTCTTGATGACATTAAGTGTTCCGATTGAAAGTGAATTTTTCGGGCGGCTAGAATTTATTCAATATGAATAGCTGATTACAATAAGTTTGTTCTAGTACTATTTATTGAAATGCAATTGTTTAAAAAATTTAGTTTCTCTCCTGTGCTTTTCTTTCTTTTTCCCCTTTATGTTCTAGTAAAGTACAATGGGATAATTGTCCTTGGGATATATTCCTGATCACTGTACTGCAAGGAGGCCTGTAGTGGTGTGTATTTACAAATAGTACACAGATAAAAAAATCAGTCCACTTCCCACCTGTTTAAAAGTTCGTCTTTTTGATCTTTCAGTTCTTCTATTTCTTTCTGCAATGAATTGTCACATTCCTTCAACTCATTCCAAGCTTCTATTTTCACGAATTTCTCTTTATGGCTGTAAAATATTAAAAATTTAGAATGACTGTATGAAAAAAAATAATTTCAGTAAACAACGAAAACGCTTTTATTTATATATTTATGTAATCAAGCCATAGTTCTGTGCTGTGTTTATTAGATACATACCCTTCTTGTCTATGTTTGTTTTCATATTTTATAGTTACCATGCAAAATGTGTTTAATGAAATAGGCTAATCACTAAATATGATAATACGAATATTGTTCTGAAAATAGTTTCATATTTATTTGGAAACTGTGTATTTCTTGTGTTTAATTATACTTTTAAATATCAAACTGACTGCTCATGAATTCATTCCTAATTGATTAAATTTCTTTATTTTTTAATTCAAAATTAAGCGCTAAATGTACCAGGTAATGCAACAAACCTTTTACGATAATCTTCCAAACACAACTTTACATTATTCATGTCATACACAAGTTGTTGAAAATCAGGTGTGAGTACTTGTACAAGTTTTGTGTCAGAATGTCCCGACATTGTCAGACTGAATGGTTCTCTGGTTATTAATGTTGATATATCCTTTAGCAATGTTCTAGCACGATCAACGAATTGGCATCTGTCTTTAACCAATCTAAAATTAAATTTACATTGATATTTCTATTTGGCTTTAACGCCGAATTTGACACTGGTTTAGTTAATTTTTCGGTAAACAGTCCATTCTTGATTACTTAAAAGATGCAATGTCAAATAATGTCTCTGCAAAGGACCGTCTACTTATCACTTATGATTTTAACCAGTGTCGAAAAAACAAATGATCAGCAGACAAACTGTCAGAGATCAATTGATACGGAGATTATTCGCTTCGCACAAGTATCGAGCCAGCGACCTTCTGGGTTGCTTTATCTAATCGGGCAGACTACATGTATAATAAAAGAACAAAGGTGCAAAAGCATATGAATGAAGTGTTCAAAGAAATTTTAACATTTAAACACCATTGTAGTAGTATGCCATTTAATTACAAACTTAAAATTAGTTACCTTTTCATATTTTTGACAATATCCTTCCAATTGCCATTACTTTCTCCTTTTTGCCGTGGTTCAAGATCCATTTTTAGAAGTGTACATAAATCTCCAAAGACTTGTCTGTTGTATTGTGATTTATTTTCTAATTCTCTTAGACTGTATAAACAAAACAGGTATTTATACACATGTACTATAAACGCACTATAAATAGATATAGTATTTCAAATATTGATAAAAACAATAGAAAAGAAACGTTTGAATATTCTTATAAAATATTTCTTAACAATAAAATGTTGATAGTGTGGATTTAGTTTTGGAATAATGATATAGTGACAAGTATAGATATCTTTACAACTTAATGGGAAAAAATCACGTAAGCGCATTATTCCACAAAAATAAATATCATAGTAAAGACCTCACAAGACGGTAGGATTTATAAGCACCCTACTGACAACTTAGATGTACAAAAAAATCTTTATGTGTGAAGGCCATAATTTCTTAAATTAGTTCAATTTAGTACTAAATTCCCATGATAGTTACATGTCTGGTACAGACCTCCCACTAGTTTGTGGGATGTTCGAATTCCAAACTAGTAAAAAAGGATTATAGGCAAAGAAATTATAAAAAGACATGAAGGAATTGCCTTGCTGTGATCTAATCTTACTCATGAAAAAATCGCCGTAAACCAAAATATAGAACAGGCTATAGGGTGCTCAGTTATTTCTTTTACTCCAGCAACTCAATAAAGATCAAAGTTTGGGCATACAAGAAAGAAAAAAACGTCAGAAGAAATATACCTCACGAAGCATTTGAACTGAGCGTTATTGAAATTTAAAGGAAAGCAAAAAGATCCATTTTCACATCCTAACAGGAAAGATAATTTATTTAAATATGAAAAAAAATACATTGAGGAGAGAAGTTGTTTTTTCTAACATCATATGACTGGTCTTTTGGCACATGTTTGTCATTATTCACTCAGTCCTTCAACTTTCGTGAGTATTTTACCGTGCTGCATTATTCTTAATAAACTCCAGATCAGGGTATATTTTCTGAATAAAGCATGCTATGTTGTTCATATTATATTATCAAACGTTATATTATCAAAAATGCAATTGGCCGTTAAATGCATGAACATTCGTTCTTTGAGAAATGACTAAATTAACGAAGTATTAAGCTTTTCTATTAAAAAAACTGACTTCAAAAATTTACTATATAGTTAGTTATGGACCACAATTTGTATATGAGATAAAAAATTACTGACTTTCAGTATTACCTTTTTAAATCAAGTTTTTTTTTTTTGGGAAGTTTTTTAAAGGCGACTTTTCAGGGGAAGTTTTCGCCCCTTTTTTGCATGCATTTCCTGTTGCTTTTAAAAAGGTTTTTTGTATCATCCCATGCATTAATTTTCCTCTAGAAAAAGTTTTTAACTTCCCAAAATTTCGATTTTTAAAAAAGCGAAAATTGTACTTTGATACTTTTTTTTTTAATTAATGCAAAAGGAAAAATTTTTTTGGGCTTTTAAAATAAATAAAAAATATGCCCCAATTTTTGCTTTTTTTATCATAGACAAATTTTAACAAAAAAAAAAAATTGCAAAATTTTGGGGAAAAATTTTGAAAAATCTTTTTAGTTAAAAATGCGGGGTTTTTTTACGTTTTGGAAGAAAATACCCTTTTTTCCTTTTTGCTTTTTTGTTCCAATGCTTTGAAAACAAATTTTAAAATCCCGCAAAACCGCGTTAAACCCTTTTCGATGCCATTTAAGCAAATCAGAAAAAAGAATAGGTGAACATTTTTTTATACAGAATATTTTTTCATGAAATTGTTTAAATTTTTAATTTTTGACTTTATAAAAAAATACTTTTTTAAATGTGTGCCCCAAACCCACTTTTTATCTTTTTCCCAGTTTCGAAACCCTTTCCAATTCCACTCCCTTAAAAGTTTATAATTAGTTTTAAAATTTGCATATCTTTTTAAAAAAATTACTTACTGATCTTAAATTTTCCCGTTTTAACCCAACCATTTTCCCTTTTATTTTATCCAAAAAATTTTTGCGATATCTATTTTGGTTTGAAGTATTCTTGTTTTTACAATAGTCAAAGTTTATTTAAAAAATTTCGCCTGTTCTTTTTTTTCTTTGCCCCCCCTTTTTCCCTTTCGCTGAAAAAACATTTAGTTTGCAAAAGCAATACAAAAGGTTGTTATATATGATTTAGTACAATACTGAATTCTGTTGGAAGAGTTCACAGCTGTCAGACCTACTAGTATACTGGACGAGGTACAAGCCGAGTCTGGTACATATTTTGCATCTATGGTCGAGTTCAATAGAATCAGTACTGTTCTCAACAATATATATGTATATTTCACACCATCACGTACATTATGCATTTCATAAACAAAAGATATTTTTGATTTTGAAAATGAAAACGCGGCTATATGAAATACGATATGCATCTGATATAGATATGTTGGATTCTGCAAATAAGGATAATATATGCATTTAAATGTATGTTTTGAATACTGAAAATGGAAAAGAAGCTAAAATGATATAATTAGATCAAGTCATGATTTTTATAGGAATATCACGTGGTTTAAACGCAGAAAGTTCATTGATTATGTTTTGGTGATGTGGTCCCACACACTATTTCAACATACTTATCTTTTTTAACTACATGGGATCATTTAAACACAAACGATTACAAAGACATATGACAATTACATTTGAGACAGCGAAAAAAACACAACTGTCACAAGCACAATGATTTAATTAACAAAGATGAACAAGCACAATGATTTAATTAACAAAGATGAAGAACATCATTTGTATGCAATTAGGAAATAAAAATAAGAAATTGAAAGTATTGTTGTAGAATAATGCACGGCCGCAGTTCCAATGCGTCGGGGAATATCGGCATTCTGGATAAATTACAAAGAAACTGAACGAAAAAACTTCCGCTTCCGTTTTAAGAAGTAAACAAAATAAAAATGTAAAAATAAAACTCGTCAATAAACCACTTTTATCTAGACTTGGAATTCTAGAAATTGATGATTTCTACAATAAGATGGTATATTTTTAACGGAAACTGAATTTTGCTTTTTGAAATAAACGTTTATAGACTTTTTCATATGCATAATGAATGGGTGGGATATCGCAGGTAAAAGAATTTACATGTACATCACACCTGGGCAAAAATTTCGTCACGCATCACTAAACCGCTTGAATAAACTTACTGGGCAGTTTATAATGGTCATTGGACTTAGTCATGAGTCAAAGGACAAAGCGCGGCCATTCTTCAACTACTTAGTAATAGTGAAGGTGATACAAGTACACATCAATATTTTAAGACCCGAGTAATTCCCCTAATACAGAAAAGAAGAAAAAGAAAAAACAAAAAAGTAAGAAACAAAAAACAATGGATGAATATATGGAAAAACAAGAAATTTCTGGAAACGAAATATTAGAAAAAAGTTAGATTTGATAAATGAAAAATTGTGGAATGTTATCACGAAAAGTGATATATCTTTGATTAGAGAAATAGTAAAAGATACTATAATAAATGAAATGAAAGATCAATTTCTTAGTTCAATAGTTAAGAAAATTAAAGTAATCGAAGGTAGCGTGCATGATCGCGCAATTGAAATACAAAGAATCAATGAAGAAATGAAATCAAAAAAGAAAGATATTGATGAATAACACGAGAGAACAAACTATATTCGCGACAAAATACGACAGGAGGCAGAAGAACACGAAAAGATCACGAATGATATGGAGCAGTATAGTCGCAGGAACAATATAAGAATATTCGGTGTTCCGGACGACATAGATCGCCAAACTTCACGGCAGACAACTTCACAAGTTGTACAGTTATTAAATAAGCATTTGTCTGTGTCAATTACGGAAGAAATTTTTCCACATAGCGCACCGTCTGGGAAAGTTCAATGAAAAAAACAGACCGGTAATTGTGAAATTTGTGCGCAGGCAGTGTGAAAAACGACATTATGCAAAATGTAAGTAAGCTGAAATCAACCGGGCTCTATATAAGCCACGATCTTACTTGGCTTAATCAGCAAGTTTTGTCATCGCTGCGTCTTAAAAGACACAGAACGAGTAAAAAAATGTTGGTGCAACGATGGTTATACTCTACGGTACATTTAAAGAAGAATCAAACGGAAGGTCTTTCTTAAAAAACAAAGGAGGTAAATTTCGGGGAATATAACTACTTGCTTAATTTACCCTGGCCTGAAAGGAAAACAAGAAATGACACTTAACACTAACTAAATACCTGAATGGAGATATTTGTGTTTGTTGGTGTGTTTTGTTTTAAATACATTTTGGAACAAGACTTGAAAACTTCCCTCTATCACAAATAACTTCTCAATTTTTTTATGTGTTAATATAACGTTGTTTTTTGTTTGTTTGTTTTTTTAATTTATACAATGAAATATGTTGTTTTTTTTTCATTAAGGTAAACTGTTATGCTTTCGACTGCAAGAATACCTAATTTAAGGATAACACAATAGATTATTGAAAATGTTTTTCTTTTCTTTTTACATCTTTAAGATATTTTGTTTCTATTTCGGATATTTTTTCTTTGCAAGATTCTTAAGGATAAAAAAAAATTGATTTTACTCTTCATTTGTGATTTGTCTTTATATATAACTATATATTTCATTTCTTTTGAGACTCTAAAACCGAGCCTTGATAAATGATTAACTATTGTTTTTCTGCAATTTTGAAGTTGATATCTTCTTTAAAGAAAAACATCAAACACATGTTAAAGCATGCTTATTTTGTTGTATTATGTACATATATATACTTTTTGTTGTATTATGTACATATATATATATACTTATGCGTTCGTGTATATAATGTTTTGTGTACCTAAGGAATTTTAATATTACCTCCCTTCCAAATGCAACTTGGTAAAATCTATAAGATGCAGTTCTTCAAAAAAATCTTATTATACTCTTTGGCTATAAAGATATCATTTCTTTCTGTCATAAGTATACAAGTTAATTTTTTCTAACAACTACTAGCTTAATTTTTAAAATGAGTATAAATAAACTCAGTTTCTTATAAAGTTAAGTATTGACGCTAATATATCAATTCCTTACAAATGCAATTTATCTGTATTTAATGGTGACATCTATTAAGTGCAGTTTTTCAAAATAAATCTTTTTTTTACTTTTGGCTTTTAAGATATCATTTCTTCTGTCATTAGCATACAAGTATAAAAAACATTTCTAGCAATTACTTTCTAATTTCAAAATGACTATATATAAATATGTATAGACTGCAAAGTTTCTAATTATGTAAAGTATTGACGCCAATATATCAAAAAGTGTAAGAAATATAAATGCTTCAATTTTTTATTTGTTACAGTAGTAAAATGATCTTGGTTAAAAGAGGTTTATTGTCAAACCTTTTTGAAATATTACTTCAAGTATTTTTTGTTGTGTATTCGTTTTTTGTATTGTATGTGAGACGCAATCTGTCATAATGTTAATGATGTTTTTGGTTAATATATTTTAACTTATCTCTTTTATTTTTTCTGAATTACTTCAATATGGGTTGAAAGTAATATAAATGTCTTATCTCTGAACTGTAGAGGTCTGAATGGGTCTAAAAAAAGATCATCCGTTTTTCATTTTTTTTAAAAACAAAAACAGTGTAACATTTATTGTCTTCAAGACACACATTTTACGTTAGATATGTACAAAAAGATATACTGTGAATGGAATAATGAGTGTATTTTAAGCCCTGGAACATGTAACTCCAGAGGGTCACGATTCTTTTTAATAATAACATTGACTACAAAATCCATAACAAATTTATTTACCCAATTGGAAATTTATAGTATTAGACTTAACCATTGAAGGGCAGAAGATTACTCTAGTAAAATTTTTATGCGTCCAAAACTGATTTAAACCCCCAAATTTTTTAAAAAATATTCAGTTTTTAAATTTAAGGTAGGGAAAAGATTTATATATATTATGTGGTGATTAAAAATTTTGGTTTTTTAAACCCCTTAAAAAACTACTTTAACTATAAAAAAATTTTAATTTAAAAAAATAAAACTAGAGATCCCGGGTTTTTATTAATATTTGGGCAAAGGGGATATGGTTGACTCGTTTAAAAGATTTTTTCCCTTTAAGGGCGGAACAAAGGCGCAAACCCACGCCCTCTTCAGAAGCAAGGGTTTGATTTCTTCCCTTTTAAAAAACTTCAACCTTTTTTTCCCCTTTGTAGAAAATGTTTTCCCTAAATACAAGCTACCAATCAGACCCTTTTCCCCTTGAATTTTTAAAAATTAAAATTAGACGACTTTAACATGACAAAGGCTTGTGGAAACACAACAATTCATTATTAAAGGACATTAACTATTTAAATACTATAAACGAAAAAAATGATTCGCAATTACAGGGCTATCTTATTCGTTCTAGAGTTAAGTGGATTCTTGAAGGTGAAAAACCTTCACAGTACTTTTGCAGCTTAGAGAAAAAATTTAAACTTCTAAAACTATTTATAAAATTCAAAGGATGACGGAACAATTGTTAAAGAACAAACAGCAATTCTCGAAGAATTAGAAAAATATTATCAAAACCTATTTATGGCAAAAAAAACACAATGAAAAATGACGATTCTTTTTGATAATTTTATTTCAAACATAGAAGCACCTGTATTAGTCCAACAGAGTCAAATGCTTTAGAAGGACAAATAAACTATCATGAAGCAACTGTAGTTTTACATAACATGAAAAATAATAAAAGTCCAGGATCTTCTGGTTTCAGATTTTTACAAAGCTTTTTGGAAAAAAATAGGAGTTTTTGTCGTTAGAGCTATTAATAACGCATATGAATCAGGCAAACTTTCCATAACTCAAACACAGGGAATAATTACATGTATTCCTAAAGACAATAAACCTATAATATTTTTAAAAAAATTAGAGACCCATAACTTTTTTAAATACAGTTTAAAAATTGCTTCTGAAGTCATTGCAAATAGAATTAAAAAAAAATTTAAAGAAATTAATTAAGCAAAGATCAAACCGGATTTATTAAGGGTAGATATATTGGAGAAAATCAAGAACTTATATACGACATTATGCATTATACAGAAGAGAAAAGATATCCCTGGTCTTTCTTCTTTTAATTGATTTTGAAAAAGCTTTTGATTCTTTGTCCTGGTCATTTGTTCAAAAAACATTGTCTTATTTTAATTTTGGAATTTCTATTAAACGATGGTTTTAATATTTTTTATAAAGACACACAGTCTGCTGTAAGTCAATGTGGATTTCTGTCAAATTTTGTAACAATAGATAGAGGCTGCAGACAAGGAGACCCGCTTTCTTGTTACATCTTATTTTTATGTGCTGAAATTCTCTCTCTTAAGATAAGAAACTGTAAAGAAATAAAAGGTATAAAGATAAATATTTAGAACATTAAATTATCTCAATTTGCGAATGATACAACTTTAATATTGGACGGGTCAAGCAATTCCTTAAATCAGGCAATTTGATGTGTTATCGCAAATTGCTTCATATATCTGGACAAAATGTAAACTTTTGATAAAACAAAAGTAATTTGGATAGGAAAAAATAAATACTCATGCAAATAGTATAAAAAACGCGATGGAAATTATCATGAACCCAACATAATTTCAAAATGCTGGGCATTTATTTTTGATGTAAATTTGAAACAAAAGATACATATTAAACTATGAAGATAAATTAATTAAGATTCAAAATTTTAATAAATCATTGGAAAAGGAAAATTCTCACTTCAATAGAGAACAATCGCAGTTATCAAAACGCTTTTGATTTCAAGTTTAAAACCATCTTTTTATAGCCCTACCGTCATCACCTCAGAACATGATAAAAAAACTTAATAATATGTTTTATGATTTTATATGGCAAGGAAATGTTAAAATAAAAAAATACTATTATGGCCAAGGACTATTCAGAGAGGGGTTTAAAAATGTGTAAACTTAAATGCTTTTATAATGGCTTTAAAGATAAGCTGGTTTTAAAAAAATGATTTTGCGATGCCTGTTGGAAAACCATTATTATAAATGAATTTATATGCAAAAATATTTCACTGCGGGAAAAAATTTCAAAAGATAAAATTTTTAAAAAAAAGCATTTTCAAACGGTTTTTTTGGAAAAGGAAAACTATTTTAATTTCTTTTTCAATAAATAGTAAGTTAAACCTTTTAAAAAACGAATCCTTTTCCCAAAATACCCCTTGTTTTTTAACGGTTAAAAATTAAAAATTTTGCCCAAAAAATTTTTTTTAAATTTTAAAAGTAAAATCCGCTTATAACCCAAAATCATTGGGAAAATTCAAAAATTTTGTTCCCTTCAAAATTTTCCCGGGGGTTCCTTTTAAGCATTATAGCGAATTAGTCCTCTGTATCAGAACAGTTTTACATATAAACAACTAAATGTTTACCATCTCCTCCATTTAGAAGGAGCATTTGATAAGAGGAAATAACTCTTGGTTCGTCATTGTTGTCTCCCTTATATTGGTTTAAAAAAAGGAATAATTGCAATGTTGTGTTTTTTTAATATAATTTTTATTTATAAATATATATCTATAAGATATATGATATGTACCATATATGCAATATTGTTATTTATGAACGATACAGTATCATGCACAAAAATAATCACTTTGTTTGAAGAAGTCGCATATTTTTAGTTTGGAAATGTTTACAACTCTTCAAGTTAAATTCAATATCCAATGAATTTTTATGTGCATTAGACTCGAAGTATGACCTAATCTTGTGCAAACAATCAATAGCTTCATTTTTTTGACACAACCGGCAGATCATCTAAATAGATCTCGTCTTCGGAAGATTGACTTTCATCGTCATTTTTGTTCCTAATATATCCGCTACATTCGGCCAAGTTTTAATCTGTGCCGATGAAAACGAAAGTAGAAAATGCGTGATTTGTTTACGGATAGCCGATATTTTGGAGTTCGTTATAAAAAAGTGTAATTTTCTGTACTTTTTATAGCATTGGGACTAAAAAATAAGTTCCTTTTATAAGCGATAATTCCTTATAACCGTGTTCGCTGTAACCGTAATTTTTTTACATTAAATAAAGAAGGGCAAAATTCGGCCAAATAAAATTGTTCCTTGATAACCGGAAGTTCGCTATAACCGTGTTCGCTATATGTGAAGTTTACTGTATTTCTTAATTCATGGTTTAAAGCCGGTTTATATTATATCGGAGATATGTTTGATTCTTATGGTGCTTTTCTCTCTTTGGAAGATTTTAATAATATATTCCGGCTTAATGCAAACTTTTTAATCGTTCATGGAATTAAAAAATGATAAATGAAATGAGGACAAAATTTAATTTTAGTATGAATGGCGTAAAAAAACTTGTGGACCAAAATTGCCTCCTTATCTGAAAAACATAATTATTAACAATGAAGGATCAAAACAGACTTACAACTTATTGAATACTAATAACACACAACCAACAAGTAAAGCAACCTGGATGAAAAAGCTTGATCTTCATTTTGAGGAAAGTAAATGGACAGACATTTACGAAGTGCCATTTAAAATAACAAAATATTCTAGGATACAGTGGTTTCAAATTAGGATTCTTCATAGAATAATTGGCACTAACTATTATTTACATAAAATTAAATATAATGATAATCCTCTTTGTACCTTTTGTAAAAATGAAAACGAAACTATCGAACATTTGTTTTGGCAATGTAGTTTTGTAAAGGATATCATTGACAAAAAAGAATATTTTTCCGTCATTAACTGCAGACGAAATGATGTTTGGCTTAACATATGAAAGTCCTTTATCAAAAACTAAAAATCTAATTTTAATTTACTTTAAGATGTATATTTATCAATGTAGAATGCAAAAGAGTATTCCCACAGTTGTTGGAGCTAAAAAATATATAACATATTGTTACAACGTTGAAAAAGAGACTGCAATGATAAATAACAATGTTGAAACCTTTAATTCCGCGTGGAATTCTTATCTAATTTTCTTTTATGCAGATTAACACAATATTTTTTTTTTCTTATTATTATTATTATTATTACTATTATTATAATTATTATTACTATTATTAATATTATTCTCTACATATATGCAGACTTAAACTTTTAGGCTGTATTGACCTATCCAAAAACTACACATCAAACTATTATATTTTTACCCCGCTTAAAATGGCTTTAGAGATAAGTAAATGACCTGAAAAGATGAATAGATATGATCAATAACAATATCAAAAGCGCAGACTGCAGTGAGAGAGTGCAGATGAATGAGTGTAGTATGTAAAATGAATTATTTTTTCTTTTATGATATGTTCTGTTTTTACTTTGAATCCATTTATAGTTGTATGTTTATATACCCATGCTGTAAATACAATGTTTATATATTTATTTGATCAAATAAAAAAAAGAAATTGAACGAAAACCGTGCATTATTGCACTATAATACAAAAAAGAAACTATGTATTGCCATTCTAAACATCTGAGTAAAAAGATACTGTTCTTAAGTCATTAGGGTTATTGACTATATATCTGACGTATGAATGACGTGTACGCATTTATTTTCTATTTTATGTAAATATTGTGTAATAATGAACTTGCTTGCCCTATCTGTCTGAAAACGGTAAACGTGTCAAGCGTGTAAGAATAGGTCATGACAAGTCCTGATATTCAAATCAAATTTGCAAAAAGACATATAAAACTGAACGCATCTATTTATGGGCAATTGAGATATAAAAATGAATTACCTACGAAGCTCTTTCTTTTTTTCAAAAATTGTGGAACGATTTGAACGAATTAATCTCTTGCTAATTCACTGTCAGAACTATTTCTGTCCTCTAGAGCCTTTCAATTCAAACCATGACTTTAGCTCCTTTTTAAACAATCAACGTTTCTTGTTTTGCGCTTTCAAAATTATAGATATCAATGCTACATTTTTACGAAATGTTTTCTTGTTCTTGCATGTCTTTTCTAAATATAATGTTGTAAATGGTAAATTTAAAAAAATAACTTTGGTCATGCCATATAAATAATTTTAATAATAATAATAATAACTATAAAATAATAATAATTGTCAACATTTTTTGCTAACTTAATTGACCAAACAAATATAAAAAGCAAAAGAAACCCCTTAGAAATCGTAAAAAAAAGTATTAAATGGAAAGCTCATTATATGGCTTAACAACTTCTGCTACAATAAGCATTTAAACAAAATGCAGTTTTACTGTAAGAAAATTTTAATTAAATCACTCAAAACTTTTTTGGTTTTAATCAAAACAACCGAAAAACAAAATTTAAAGCTTATAAAATTCTCGAATATTTATTATGGCTGATTCCAATGTACGGAAAATGTAAATTTTTTTACCTTTTAAACTCTTTTTTCCATTTATGTACCTGCAAACGACCTTCTCGAAATGCTTTTACAACTGGATCTTTACTCAAATCATTGGTATCAAAATATAAAATTATATAATTAGATCCTTAAATCCACATGACCTTAAGATATTTTAATGCTACTCTGGAAATGGTTATTCATGCAGTCATGTTTTGAGTCTAAGACAACAGAAAACTTTTTTTTTTTTTGCAATTGATTCTGAAACATAATTATGTACATTTTCGAATGGATGGTTACCTTATAAAATCTGGAAGAAGATATAACAAATAATCGGAGAAGAAAAAATGTACATTTAATTTAAGAAAGATTTGAATTCAAAAAATAGAAATGCCAGAAATAGCCTTAATGATTTTGATTTTATCAAAGACAGTAAGAAATAAGTTGGTATCGTGATTAATCAATATATCAAGCAGTAATGTGATAAAGTATCCTTTTCTTTATCACCCTATATTTACATTTGTCTATTCTGACAATCATTTCATTTGCAAGTTATTAATATTGCTAGAATCTTTTTTTGCAAATATTGACAAGAAACGATATCTTAAATGATAAAATTTTAATGTACATGTGTTAAATCTTAACCACAATTAAAGAAAGTTTAAGCAAGACTCAATCTCTCCATACGTATTTTACATTTGACAATATTTTATTCTTTGATATTTGTGCAAGGCAAATCGTCTGCTGAAAGAAATATAGCCCTTATTAGCCCATTTGAGTGAAATTGGTCAAGTAAATTTAAACATATATTTTTACAAAAATTAAGAACAAGATATAATCCGAACAAAATATTAACTTTTTGGACACAAAATGTCATTGTTCTTTATCAATATAAGATTGTGAACTGATTTAAACACATTTTGTTGTTTTCAAAAATGTATTTAAACAAGACACAGGTTCGTTAAAAATATGATCTGTTGGATGAAAAAAGTTTTTTTTCGTGATAAAATCAGGTGATGTAGTTAATCTCTAAAGATGACCCCATATCGACTCGTTCGAGATATCATGTTTGTTAAAAAAGTATTTAATTATAACATACCTATCGCTGCTAACGGAAAGTGACAGTGTATCATGAGTGGGTAAGAACTTATTGTGATAATCCCAGCAACTTTGACAATAGTATCTGCCATATCGGCTGCAGTCTCGACATATATGTGTTGCTATTTTACCTATTCCCTTTGCTGCACAGATTGAACACATGTCAGTCACTGAAAATGATTCACACAAGGGAGCGTCTATAGGTGTCTCTATATCCCATCTTCTCATAACCGAAGACACATCTTTAGGAGATACAGATTGATAATCTTCCGATTCTTTTGAGACGCTGCCCGAGTGTGACTGACCTCGAACGCTTATAAAATCACTTTTCTCTGACGCCGGATGTTCTGGTTCATTAATTGTCTTGTTTTTGCCATATTGTACAATTTTACTTATGTATCTTTGTCAGCTTGTGTTTACTTAAGACCACAGTTTATGAAAAGGGGAATGATAATATCACTTAGGAAAAATGATACTAATATCCAGCCCTGTTGCCTTCGTTTCACTCACTTCTAATACAAAATGATAGCTTTAAAACATGAGCAACCCAAGGCTGTCTATGACATCCTGTAATATTTCTTAATCTGCATCACTTTCTTTCACATGTATCAAATATAATACTTCATTTTGTTTTTCAAACGATGATTATCAAATTCCGGCACACTCGGGCACTTTTGCAGAAACATGTTTGAAAGATGTCGTTACATGAAAAACTATATTTCTTTAGTTCTTTTAAGCCGGTGGTGATTATTTATCTTCTCGTCCACAGAAGTCAAGCAAGGATGTGTAATACTGCTGGCTTGAATTGCAAACAACAACAAAATATTAAAGATAAGTAACCGTTGTGAGACTGATCTTAAGATATTAAAGATATTGTTATCAAATTCAGTAATGAAATTCAAAATAAATGCTGAAGCTTAGATAATATCGTAAAATCAACATGATATATGTAACTGAATTTCAAAGAAGTCAACCTGCTTTGAGCGACTGCTTTTGTATTGACATATGTAAAGGGTAGGTCTCTATTTTGTAGAGATACCTCCAACATACGACGGTAGACAATGTTGTGACCGGTTTCATTATGATAAATGAATAAGACAGGCTATATTCACCTGACATAAAATGTATAAGAATTAATTATTGGCTGACAGTTGACTCCTTTAAAATATGTACGAGAATAGCTGGTAAACATTTTTTTTTATAATTTGAATGTATGATACTGGACGTTTGTAACGTCGCTTTTCTTTGGATAGTCGGAAAGTTTAAATTTACTTTATAATACTGCACGTTTGTAACGTCATTTTTCATTGGATAATCGTGACGTTTATATAGTTTTATATACACGGCTGCTGTCGATTCATGAAGAAATCTTACTTTTTTTCTCTAAAAATGCTTGCTGTATTATAAATTCGTTATAAAGATCGTTGACATGTTATATGACCGTATATAAACGGCTATTTGCAATATAACCCTCGCCTAACGGCTCGGGTTATATTTACAAATAGCCGTTTATATAGGGCCATATAACCTGTCAACGATCTTTATAACTAATAATATACACGGTTAATGCTATTTAATGGAGATTTTATTTTTTCAAAGGTAGTTCGCTGTATTAACAAGAACCGGTTGAACCGGGTGATGCTCCCCGAGAAGGTTCTGGACACAGGAAAGTATAAAAAAAATGAACAAAGGGCAATAACTCCAAAATTAGACCAGGCTTTGTTTAAGTTCTTGAAGCGTTGCAGTTCTATCCAATTATATCTAGCTACCTACAAAGTTTCATGTTGATATCTCTAATAGTTTTAATGTAATGTCCAGGACAAAAGTCAAAAAGTAAAAATAAACAAAGGGCAATTACTTCAAAATAAGGCAAGGCAGAGTAATGATTCTTAAGCACTGCACTTCCACCCAATGAGACCTATCTATCTACAAAGTTTGATGTTGATATCTCTTATAATTTTAGAGTAATGTCCCAGACAAAGTTCAAAGTATCAAAATGAACAAAGGGCAATAACTCCAAAAGTAGGCAAGACAGTGTTACAGTTCTTGTGCACTGCAAACTTACTCAATGAGATCTATCTACCAACAAAGTTTCATGTTGATATCTCTTATACATCAAGAAATATGTCCCGGACAAAGTTCAAAGTGTAAAAATAAACAAAGGGGGATAATTCAAAAATTAAGCAAGGCAGAGTTACGGTTCTTGTGCACTGCACTTCTACTGAATGAGATCTATCTACCTACAAAGTTTCATGTTGTTACCTCTTATACTTTTAGAGTTATGTCCCGGACAAAGTTCAAAGTGTAAAATAAACAAAGGGGGATAATTAAAAAATTAGGCAAGGCAGAGTTACAGTTCTTGTGCACTGCACTTCTACTGAATGAGATCTATCTACCTACAAAGTTTCATGTTGATACCTCTTATACTTTTAGAGTTATGTCCCGGACAAAGTTCAAAGAGTAAAATAAACAAAGGGGATAATTCAAAAATTAGGCAAGGCAGAGTTACGGTTCTTGTGCACTGCACTTCTACGCAATGAGATCTATCTACCTACAAAGTTTCATGTTGATACCTCTTATACTTTTAGAGTTATGTCCCGGACAAAGCTCAAAGTGTAAAAAAATAAACAAAGGGGAATAATTCAAAAAATTAGGCAAAGGCAGAGTTACGGTTCTTGTGCACTGCACACCTACTCAATGAGATCTATCTACCTACAAAGTTTCATGTTGATACCTCTTGTTGTTTCAAAGTTATGTCCCGGACAAGAAAAGGGGACGGACGGACGGACGGACGGAAAGACGGACGGACGGACGGACGGACGGACAAGGCGGCGACTATATGCTCCCCCGAAATTTTTTCGGGGAGCATAAAAATTCGTTATTAAGATTCTCGATAGGTTATATAGTCGTATAATAACAGTTGGTTGCAATATAAAAAAACTGGAAACAAAGTGATCCCTCGGAAGCATTCAGCACAAAAATATTATAACAGAATTGCAGACTTAGTTTGATTGAGTCTGTACATGAGGGATAATGAATACGTGCAACCCTCACGTCCCCTAGCACCGGCTTGAGCGGTACTCAATTCTGAACAGGCATCAATGATCCCAAAGGACCAGAAAAATATAACAACACTGAAGTGAAGTACGGGGCAACGTTTTAACCGCTGCCTCATAGCACTTGACACCTGCTGTTATGAAGTATAAAAGTCTGGGAACAATGTGATCCCTCGGAAACATTAATCACAACAAAATAACAATTAAATGGCAGACTCGGTTTGATTGAGCCTGTACATGAGGGATAATGAATACGTGCAATCACGACCCCTAGCACCGGCTTGAGTGGTACTCAATTATTAACACTTAAAAGTGCTGGCATCAATGATCCCGAAAGACAGAAAAATATAACAACACTGAAGTGAAGTACGGGGCAACATTTTTTCAGCTGCCACACAGCACTTGACATGCTGTTGTGAAGTATAAAAACCTGGGAACAAAGTGATCCCTCGGAAGCATTAATCACAACAAATTACAAGAGAAATGGAGACTTGTTTGATTGAGGATAATGACTAAGTATGTAAGCGTTTATATATGGTCATACAACTGTAAAAAATAGTGATAACTTATAATGTATAATATTGTTTTAACAAATAAAATGTAAGAAAAACAATTACCTTTGCGATTAAAGTTCCTTTTCTGTTAAATTTAAAAGCTACATAATAGTGATTTCGTATCAGTTACCCGATCAATACTACACACATTCAAAAGAAAATGCGATAAAATTAGTCCCATTCAATCATGTGGTAATGTCAGTACATTCAATTCATTCAATGTTCCAATTCATGCTTTTATTATGTATGTATACCTGAACGTATAATATCATAAATTATCAAATAACAATTATGTTAAAATTGATCAAATTGCGAACGCCTTGTTATAGTCATATGCCCATTTAAAATTAGTGAAAATGTAGAGATAAAATAACTATTTCTTTTGAGTTTTATTTTTTTATACCGAAAACAGAATAACCAACAATGCACGTTACCACCGAAATTACCTATAAATATCTTGCAGAATGTATCGGTAACGATCAATATTTAAAAAGATTTTTACGGTCATTTTATAATTTAGGTAGTTTCTTAACTTTAAAATTAATTACTTATATTTTCAGTTATTGGTTAATCAACATAACAATCGCCAATCTTTTGAAATATATTATTAAATATTATTCAATTTGTCAGCGGAAAAAACGCGCAAAATAGCTACCTAAACGTGAAACGTATACATTAAAACAAACTATAAACATAAACTTGCATAATGAAACTCATTTTTAAAATTTAAACAAGTGGGTTATTAGCTTTATTTTTTTTTATATATTTCATTATTTAAAGATAATTTTATTTGACTGAAATGGTGGCAATATACTATGATCACGGTGCATATCCATATCGGTAACCTCTTTGCGAAATCTGCTCAAACGGTACCCTCTCTGAACATGCACAGGTCATTCTCTGCTAAAAACAAACCAGCGATGGATAACAATACAGTAAAATTTCATTGTTTCATTTTTTAACACATAGGTACCCTCAAAGCTCGACATATGCTTTTATTTGAGTTAATCATTAAGTATGTAATGTTTACATAAAAGTAAAAAGTATTACATACACACTTGACGATTAACGCAAATAAAAGCATATGTCGTGCTTTGAGAGTACCTATGTGTTCAATAATGAGAGGGTACCTGTGATATAAAAATTCAAATGAAGAGAGGTAGCCCGTGCCGCTGCAAAACCGAAAGTAGGGTGTTTTTATGCACACAGGATTTCATTTCATGATGTTTTGTCTCGTACTTCATCTGAAATGCGAGTCACCAGATTCGTAGCGAGAGAATTATCCACCGGTTTGGTCGTGGTAACGTACGGCTTTTTCTCTAAAATTCACTGTTTCGTTTACATATATGTCTATCACCTGAAACCACTGACTTTAAAAAGTTGTTATATGTCGTCATCTAAAGAGTCATGCCCATTCCGACTAGAGTAACCGCTGCAAATATTCATATCGGGGAATTTTCCTAGAAATGATAACGTACTGCGCACAAATATCATTTATAACGTACGGCGGATTTTTCTGCTTAATAGATTTTCTATATATCAGTTAGTTTTGGATAGAAAAGTTATGTTTCTTGCTCAGGTCTTTCCAGACATAAGAGGGTGTGTAGCAAAGAGCCGTTTATATACGGTCATATAACCAGTCAACAATCTTTATAACGAATTTATAATACAGAAAACATCATTTTTTAGAGAAAAAAGTAAGATTGCTTTATGAATCGACAACAGCCGTGTATATAAAACTATATAAACGTCACGATTATCCAATGAAAAGCGACGTTACAAACGTGCAGTATTATAAGAAGCAATATGAAAAATAGAAGGCTACTATATATGAATGGACTTTAATTTAGTATCGAATTTTGTTCTACTATGAAAATTAACACAAAGAATTTTTAAGAAATACAGCGTTTTCAATGGATGACAAATAAAGCTGAACACTAAATAAAATTAATGTTTGTGAAGTTTGCAGCCTAGCAGCGTAGCAGCCTGAAGTTGGCAGCCTAACAGCCTACTAGCATGACGTCAGCAGCCTAGAAGCCTGGCAGCCTAACAGCCTGGCAGCCTAGCAGGTTAAAGAAAACTAAGAATAGTATAAACATGGAATCGTCGGAAATACATTAGTAGCACTTCTTTAGATCATTCCACGCCTTTTTCAATATCGTGATCTTTATTTTTTTAAGATGTTGAACTTTATTTTAACATAATTTTTTCATTCTGACCCTTCGAAATTTGTGAATTTAGCAGTCTAGCAGGATAGTACAAACATGAAAACCGTCGGAATTGAATTGATAGCGATAGCAAATACTTAGACCATTCCACGTCTTATTTCAGAATCGCGTACTTTAATTTTTTTAAATAATTAACTTTTTTTATTTTGAAACTTCGAAATTTGTGAAGTTAGCAGCCTAGTAGCCTAGCAGCCTGTCAGCCTAAAGAAAACTAAGGATAATACAAACATGAAAACCGTCGAAAATGAATCGGTAGCAAATACTTAGACCATTCCACGTCTTATTTTAGTATCGCGTACTTTATTTTCTTAAAATAATTAACTTTAAAAAAAAAAACAAAAAAAAACAAAGTTCAATATTTAATAAAAAAAAGATCGCGATGCTGAAATGGACTAAATATGTGCTTCCAATTCATTTCCGTCGGTTTTCATGTTTGTATTACCCAAAGTTTTCTTTAGGCTGCCAAGCTGCTAGGCTGTTAGGCTGCTAGGTTGCCTGACTGCTAGGCTGCCAGGCTGCTAGGCTGCTAACTTCACAAATTTCTAAGTGTCAAAAAAAAAAAAAAAAAATTCAATATTTAAAATAATAAAGATCGCGATACTGAAATAAGACGTGGAAAGGGCTAAATATGTGCTTCCGATTCATTTCCGACGGTTTTCATGTTTGTATTGTCCCTAGTTTTCTTTAGGCTGCAAGGCTGCCAGGCTGCCAGGCTACCAGGCTGCTAGGCAGTTAGTCTGCTTGGCTGCAAATTCAATATTTAAAAAAATAAAGATCGTGATACTGAAAAAAGACGTGGAATGGTCTAAGTTTGTGCTTCCGATTCATTTCCGATGGTTTTTCATGTTTGTATTATCCTTAGTTTTCTTTAGGGTGCTAGGGTGCTAGGTTGCTCGGCTGCCAGGCTGCTAGGCCGCTAACTTCACCAATTTCGAAGTGTCAAAATAAAAATAACAAAGTTAATTATTTAAAAAAAAGTACGCGATACTGAAATAAGACGTGGAATGGTCTAAGTATTTGCTACCGATTCCTTTCCGACACTTTTCATGTTTTTACTATCCTGCTAGGCTGCTAACTTCACAAATTTTGAAGCTTCATAATGAAAAAAATATGTTAAGATAAAGTTCAACATCGATCACGATATTGAAAAAGGCGTGGAACGATCTAAAGAAGTGCTACTAATGTATTTCCGACGATTTCATGTTTGTACTTTTCTTAGTTTTCTTTAGGCTGCCAGGCTGCTAGGCTGTTAGGCTGCCACCTTCAGGCTGCTAGGCTGCCAACTTCAGGCTGCTAGGCTATTAGTGTCCAACTTTATTTGTCATCTACTTCAAACGTTTGTGTGTTAATTTTCTTAGAAGAACAAAAGTCGATACAAATTCCGTTCATAAACGTCTTCTATTTGTCATAGTGCTTCATAGAACCGCGTTTGTAAAAATAGTCATTTGCATAGATTTGCACATGCGCTTTCGTGGGCCGCTTTTGAAAATTAATTAACGACAACACGACAAAGCGCCAAACGGCGCGTTGTCGCGCTGTCGTCCTGTCTCTAGCACGGCACGCCAAACGGCGCGTTGTCGTGCGGCGTGTTGTCGCGATGTCACATTGTCGATCGGTTCAAATTGAAGGATTGGCTTGTAAGCCAAAAGACAGGGCGACATCGCGCCGTTTGGCATTTTGTCGTTTTGTCGCTAGCGCCAACTAGACGCACAAAAGCGTACCAAATCAGCCATCATAGCAACCTATATTAATTTTGTATTTATGGATATACATGCAGTTCAGATTTTAATCCATGTCTTGGCGAAAAAGATACTGCACGTGTTAAAGTAAAAACCAAGACAAAATGTCAATTAATATATTTCTATTACTAATCAGAGCTGCATCAGTACTAAAGGTGTAGTACTTAAGTACCAGTACCAGTACTTGGCAAATTATGCAGTACCATTACCAGTACCAGTACTAGATTTTAGCTCGATACTGCAGTACCAGTACTTTTTTTGGTGAAGTAATTAAGTATCAGTACCATTACTTTTATATATTCATCAAAGTTTGAATAAATACAGTGTCAAACAAATAATTGCAAATATTATTCAGCAAAGAAGTAAAGTCATAATTTACTTTTAAATTAAAGTTAACATAACATTTTTACAACTTAATAGTGTTAACATACTTTTTACAAACAATATTTACAACATATATTCATGTCATATCTTATTGTTTATTAACCAACCAGTCAACTGTAATACAATGCAATCATCTTTCATTTAAAACACAACAGTCTTTTGTTGCCTTTCACACCTTCACACCTCTATTCAATTTATACCAAAGTAATTAACAACTTTTTATGGTGCTAACAATATCACTTGAAATAGGATTAAAAATATTTTCAATTTCGTCGTGTATGGCTTTCTTCTGAGATTCTGTTTTTCTATTTGGTATTTAAAGAATGAATGTTTGAGATGCAACATGATTAACAGGAGATGGTTGTTTTATGCAAAGTATGACTGTCCAAAACATGGCGGACCAAAAGACGGTCATTTCCTCTACACTGGAAATATATTTCGTGATAACTATGCTGAGCAACATAATGCAAACTGATGAAGAAATGTGTTTGCTCGAGCAATTGCTCAGTGGATATATTGCGGATCTAGTAGTAATCACCCAATTATATCAATATATAGACCTACTGGTATGAAAGCGTACACCGCCTCCGTGGTTGAGGGGTTAGAGTCGATGACTTCTAATCCATTTACCTCTCTGGCGTGGGTTCAATCCCCGGGAGATGCTTTGGTAGTTTAGCACTAAAGAAGGTAGTCTAGTACTGGTGTAACTCTCCAGGAACGATGGTTAGGAAACTGAAATACTGTTGGGAAAAGGCGTAAAATGAAACAAACAAACAAACAAACAAACAAACTGAAAGCGTGTTTTGTTTGTTTGTTTGACTTGGTTTACGTCACACCGACACATATAGCGACGTTCCAGCTTTACTGGTGCAGGAAGACCTCAGGGTCCCTTCCGTGCATTTTTTCAGGCACGAATGGGCACCTGAGTAGAAACACAGACGTTCCATAAGCTAGCTGGATAGCTTTCTCATATGAAATAATCCAAAGTCCCTGTCGGGTTTCGAACCCACAGCGGTGAGGTGCAAGTGGTTTGAAGTCAATGACCTTAACCACTCGGCCACGGACGCCGCATACATAATGCCTCGCCTTTTGCGAAAATCGACTTCAAAGTTTTAACAGGCTATATCTTCACACTTACTCAATCAATTTTAATATAAAATATATCTTAGTGTGCAGAATTATTTTAATTTTTACACTTTGAATTACAAAAAAAGTTCCTGTAGATTGTTTTTCTTAAAATCAAAATAAATAAAAATGAAAAATCAATAAGCAATATATTTTATTGAAAAAAATACAAGAACCAGAATGCTGTAATAAGTTACAGCAATTTGATCCTAAAATATAATTACAATTAGGAATTACAACAATGTGAAATAATAACTATTTTACTGTTTTATACTGAAATTATATTAAATTTAGACGTAACTAGAAATTGGGTGCTTTAACGAATAGTCTGCATCCACATTAATTTAGGCACCACAGAGCACGGAATGTGATCAGGATCAAAACAGTACATTAAGTCTTAAAATCAAGACAATGCGGTGAAGTGTAAATAGCCACGAACAGGCATTAACTTATCACACATGATTTCTTGACAAATGTAAAAAGACTAAATGTCAGAGTTTATTTGTCACGAAGAAATTTCGACTTGCCCGATGATAAAACCAGCGACATTTAATCTCTTAAGAGCTCTACTGATAAAATCTGTCTCACTTTTTTAAGAAAATGTATAGAAAGCTTTTTGGCAGTACTGGACACTAATTTGTTGTAGGTAACGTAATACACCTTATGCGTTGTCTTCATCATCATATCATTGAAGCACTTTACTTATTAACTAATTAATACCAAATTATATATTTCTATCAATCAAACAGGTGTTATTCGTAAAGCCGGCTCCGGATGCTATGCTGGATTCATGTCCAGCTTTATCCAATACCTCCCGACACAAAACCTATGTTCTATGATGCATGGGGCCCTGCAAATTATCATACATGTAAAATCGGAATAAATAACAACAAATGCTGTGTCAATGGGTGTGTATTATAATGGCATTAAACCGAATACATGTAAACATCTTGAAATAATCTAATGCAAAAATAAATTATTGATTATGTTACAGAATGTGTTTCTTACTGTTTGGTTAAGTGTTGTATAGTAAACAATAACTAAACAAAACACATGTTTTCTGTTACAGATGATTCAAAGGATGCGAAGGAAAATTTTCTCATAATCTATCTTATATAAATAATATATTTTAATCAAAGCCAAACGTGTTTTTATATTACTGTATTTACAGCTTTTGGTCTCGTCTCCAGAAGATACTAGAAAATCTACCTCTGTATAAATATTTCAATACATCTCTTCCTGTAATCATATACTATTAGTTAAAAGGAATCAAAAAATTGAATCATTAACATGTATATTTTTTTGCTTCGAACACAGTTCGATTATCTGCTATCGAGATACACCTTCTTTAAATATACTACGGAATTTATTCATTCGGGATATTTATAATACGGCGTAACGGTGTGGATACCGGGGATCGTATTAATCTTATGGGGTAGCAAATAAATTGCATTGGATTAAATATTTGTTGTTGTTTGTGGCAATGAAAAGTTTGTAAAAATATTTAATTTATTGATTATTACTATTTATTTCCACAACTTACGACAAGTGTCAAAATCCCAGCAGAATAATCCATTTTCTTGTTTTTGTTGTTGATACCATATCTCATAGCAGTGGTTTAGCTTTATCATTTAATTTTGAGTATTTTTACCAATCTGTCACCTCATATTTTTGTCTTGCATGTTCCCTTTATGTTTCAGTGACCATTGGTTTCTGAACTATTTTATTGTTTACCTAACTAATAAAAATAGTAAAGAATGGCAACAACATGTTCTACGAGTACGATTTCTTAAAATACAAGACTAATTGGTACCTTTAATGCATACAAAAAAGAATTGTGTTACCAAAACGAATAACATTCAATTACAATGACCATGTCAGCAGACCTAAAAAATAAAATACGATAACTCATGAAAAAGAATGAAATTAAACAATTCACTATATGCAAAAATTTTAAACATTTATAACATGGAAATTTTGTCTGCTTTGATATACAATAGTAGAATTTTATATGTACAAAGGACACATACATACATACATGCATTCATACAGACTACGTACAGACAGACAGTCGGCCGGACGGAGGACGGACAGACATACATCAAATCAAAGTATCATACATTTTATGTAAGAAACGTAACAACGTTAAAATAATTGTAACATACAAAATTCACTACGACTGAATATTGATTATGAGTAAAAAATAATTTAAAATCACACTGACATTAGTATTCCTTTAAAAAGTAAACATGTTTTCAACTGAAATTGGAATATTTAATACATTGAATGTATAATCGCTATTACAAGCTTCACAAAGATTAAAACACGCAATATTTACATGTACATGGGAAGGATTTTTTATTGTTTATATGTGTGCATGGATTATAATCATATATTTAACATAGTAAAGACTTAGATGTAAAAACTGTTTGCGAACTAAAATGTTTATGGTCACTCCTGAGTAGCTGACAAAATAGTTTTTTTTTTAAAAAAACGTGTGCGAAAGTGTAATAAACTAAATATGTGTGTAATTTCTGCTGCTGAAACTGTATTTACTATGTTCCTTGAGCAACTCCTTTACACAAAATAGCTCCCCCTTCTTCCAACAACAATACAGGCCAAACAATGAAGTCTATTTTCTTTCCAGCTTTTGTATATTGTTTATATTTGTTGGTATCAAATTTGGATCCTGGCTTGGGGCTCCTGTCAATGACAACAGGTGGAGTTTGAACGTGCATTAGCCAACAGAGCTCTATACAACGTGTCGTATAACTCCGCAACTGTGCCGGAACAAACCAGTCTTTCTGTGTTGATTCTATTTGCTATGAAAATATAAAGTAAAATTATACATTTAATTTGAATTTATACTTTTAATAAATTTGTCATGTATTTTATCGTAAATTTAATTTGTATCTATATTTTTTATTAATATTTTAATGTGTTGAAGAACATTTGCATTCGTAAAGTATTGTATTGTATTGTGGCAGAACAAAATCTTTATAAAAATAAAACTAAATATCAACAAGGCAATGCAACGTTCACAGAACGCATCCGCCGACATAATTCAGTCACAGGCTATTTTTCCAACATGTTTACATGCATTTATTGACCGTATTATACAAATCGTGATAATCTTATAATGTGACATAACATTTGCTTTAAAACACATACCGATATCACATCAACAACGGATATATCTGCAGTCTGCTTGCGAAGTTCTGATAAAGCCTTTGACTGAACCGCTGAGAAGGAGACAGGGTTTTCCGTTTTTCCCTTTTTCTGGAAAAGAGATATCCAAATTCGTATGTAACTAATATGTAATTAGGTTATAACGTTGAAAATCAAATATATTCTCTAAATATAACTATCATATACAAAATGCATTGCATAACAAACGCATACAGGCTTTAAAGTATTGACTTATAAATGTTTGTTCGTTAAAGAAACGTACTTTGAATATTTGATCATTTTTTTGTTAAATATGTCATAACGTGACAATAAAACATATTTTATATCTAAATGTAATATCTAATTATTGTTTATATGAATACATTTATTCGTAAAAACAACGAAAAGTTAAACAAGGACATCGATGGAGGTTACCAAAAAGAGCACATGAGAGATGGAAGGATATGCAAGTAAGAAAAGTGTAGAGTGGATGAGAAGCTGTTAGATCATGTCGTCTGGTTCTTCCAGAATGTGTAGGCGAGGCAAAAGTATTCCAACATTCAGACATAAGATCGGTTTAATGACGCTTAATGTAATTTTAAAATTAGAGTAGAGAAATTATCATAGATAAATGCCTAATGGAATGAAAAGTGATGTTTTGCTCTTAACTGGTAATATGTTATAAATATAATATTTCAAACAATGCGTTAACAAATTCATTATAGGAGCGTTCTTTACAGGCACTGAACAAATACAGAAAATAAGAATCCCGAAAGAAAGTCCAAAATGGTCAAATTGAAAATGTTGTAGGCTCGGTTTGATTGAGCCTGTTCATGCATGGACGGTACTGTCAAGTGAAAACTACAAAGAAAATTATCGGATAGACAGAGAGACAAACACAGATATCCCTACTGAGGATCATAGTGCACGTTATGTTTTAGCGTAAGAGAGCCTTATAAACAAAACTAATAATTTCAAAACAAAGAAACCATTGATTTAAATGTAGAATAACCTCTTTTGCCCCGGCCCTCAAGTTAAATTTAAATACCCAACTGCTTTTTATATTGTGTGAAAATTATTTATCAAGGGAAACTTGTATAGATACCAATACCGGAACAAGAATTATTTATTACCTGTTCTGATGCTTGTCCAACTTCTATATTATTTGCAGGATAACACACAGCATTCTTCAAATTCCGTTGATGATTCATAGATATTTTTCCACAAATTTCATAACAACCCTGTAAAGAAAGTAATAGATAATAAAAATGCATTTTCAATTTAGTATACCAGGTTATCAAAGCAATGTTATTAGATAGGTCGAAAAAATAAAGATATTTAAATTTGACGCAAGATATGCGCCGTGGGAACATCCTATTACTTACTTATTTCTACCTTTATACATCAACAACAATTTAATTTAAAATGTTATTTGGGTTTTGGTTTTAATGACATTGTTAACAAAATACATAAAACTGACTCATTGCTTACCACTCATATATCAGTGCAATTTAAGATTTGGATTATTGTTTATTCATGTATATATTTCAGGTTAAATTTAAAGGTACCGTACATCATGCCTTAGAAAAAGTTAAATATTTTCTTCTTCTATAGTGTTTAAATAATTGTTTAAGAGAATTTTAGATGCTTGTTTCCTGAAGAAAGTAGCAAAAAATGTGGAATAATTTGTCATAAAAGTAGCAAAATATATACAGAGTAGTAATTTGATTTTCATACAAAATACCAATTCATTATAGCTGTACTGATTACCAAAAAGGAAAAGATGAAAAAGATGGTTCAGGTAATTGGTCAATTAGTAACTTTTTGATTACTATAACTGTACACGAAAATTAAAAGCTTTTGATTAATAAAAAGTAAATAATGGCATTTCTGAGGCATACAGGGCCTTTAATACGCCTCTTACTACGATAATCTTCAACAAAAAATCTGTGTTTTCTTGATCTTTATCTCCCAATACTTCGTATGCATCTGTCCAGGAAATGTCATACAACTCTGGTATACTGTTCGGCTATTTTGGTTGGACGGTTAGGATCACTAAGATCTGCAATATTTGGGTTGTTGTCCGTCAGACGTGCTCCAGCGACCTTTGATAATCTAATAACAAATTTTATATTGTAAAGATAAAAAATAATTAGATCAACTACAATTTTATACATTTTACTTAAAAAAATTGTACATTAACAGTATAACAATATTATCAGCAAAAACCCGTTTTGACATAAGCTCCACAATGGAAATTTGAGGTTAAGTTCTCCTAGGTACGATGTTTGTGATATGGTAACATTTCTTATACATTGATGTTTGTTTTTATTAATTTGTCGTGCATTGAATATAATTTACCATATTATTGCATAATAATGAAATAAATCTATCAATCTTTTAAATATTGATAACGTTTGAAAGCATTGACTGAGTTGTAAAGCCAAACTTGTCAATCTTTATATCTGTTTCTTACTATTGTTCGAGTTCCGTTTGAAATTAACTCTTTTATTATTTTGCATTCATTATATACTTCGTCATTTTTTAACATTAATGCATAATCATTAACATTTATCATTGATTTTAAAAGGATTGTTATTTGTAAATTATATATTTAGTTTGCACAATTTCTTATTTCATTCATATAAAAATTAAGTCTTAATACGTATTTACATTGCAAAAGAAAGTACAGCTAAGCTTTGGCTTAGTATAAACATGCTTCTGAGAAACGTTATCATAATGCACATAGTATAAAGACATAAAAAAGGACAATGATACCTTATTATTTTTGTGTAAATTTTGTTTAATGTTTCTTTAGTTTTGTTTTATATTCATACTTTTTGTGACTAATAAATATTTTGGTAATGTCATGGGAATATTTATATCTTTCAATTTTACAATGTGCTGTGAGATGAAATATCGTATTGCCAACGTTAAGAAAAATCCATTTTATATTCTAACAGTTCTTACTTTGTGAAGTCTGAAACTGTGGAGATAATAAAATGTTAAAATGTTATTAATAGTTAAGTTGTTTGTATCTACCAGACCAGAAAGATATGCTCTGAATCGTGAGGATTGTAACCTTTCTTATACTAACTATGAAAATGTTAATTCTATAATATGAAACCAGTATCTGAAGAATAACCTACAAACATGGTGAGTAACTTATAAAAGTTATATATATGTCATCGCTTTCTTTGTTTTATTTTCTACATTGAATGCATTATAGAGAAATACTTAATGGTATTGAGTCAAAAGTGATATTACTTACTGTTAAGTAAATTTTATTTTACCTATTATATGCACTGTCTTTTTCTTCCCTTAACTGTCCCATTTCAACATGCAAATTCCTCATCTGTTCTCGTAAACTATCATTATCTTCTTTTCTGACAGATCTTAACTGAAAACTTTATACAAATTACAGTCTTTTAATTTTTTGTAAATGAATGAAATAACACAATTACTTTAATTTTTCCTGTATCATGTTACGAGCCAGGCGTAACGAGAAAGAAAAGCCAGCAACAAACATGTAACAATAACAAATTTATTACAGAAAAATTTTTAATGAAAAAGTAAAGAACAATTTATGCTTATAAACACCTGAAGTCCAAATAAAAATATAAATCTCAAATGTTTAGTCTGATCCCGGAATGATCCCTTTTTGAACAGCACAGTTAAAACCAAATTAAATCCAAGATCACTTTAGAAAAAAATCCCACAATAAAATCCACAAGAATAATTTAATCTATTAAAATCCACGCTCAAATAAATCTGGCACTTATTACTTAATATCCAAGTTGAATAATACTCCAAATGTATTGATGACTTAAAAGGTAACTTATGACTTAAAAGGTAACTGATGACTTAAAAGGTAACGAAAATGAAAAATATCCCCTAATATATACTAGCTAAGGTCATTCTAGATCAGTCTCTTATATTCTACAGTAATCATTAACTAGCACCTTCGATAATAAAGAATAATCTGGAAATTTCTATCAAAATATAATGCATGAATCATAATCTAGAATTTTCTACAACAATTAAAAAAATTCTTGTTAAATCTTATTTACACACATGTAGTTACATGTTCTAAAAATAGAAAAATAATAATAATATTGGATATACCAATTTGTCAGAGATAAACTATATACATGTAATTTGTTGCATGCATAACACTTCCCCACTTCAAGAAAAAGAAATATGAATGAAATGAATATTTCTTTTACATAAATCCGACAATGTAACTTAAGAAAAACTTAGAAGAAATGTTAAACAATTTTATATAAAATCATATATATGTTAATATAAACAATATCAAACGACAAGGTAAAATTAAACAATCAGATGATATAGATGCTAAATGTAAAATACTGAAAATGTAAGTTTTAGACACGAGAAAGTGCATCAGGGATCAAATTATCTTTCACTTTAATGTGTCTAATGTCAAGATTATATTCTTGCAAACACAAACTCCACCTCAACAGCCTAGATAAACTATATACATGTAAAATGTTGCATACATAACAATCAGGTAATGTTGATTTGAGTTATGATCACGTTGGTGATATTTGAATGTCGTCTTGTTTCATTTAATAAGTTATTCTATATCACTTAAACTGTTTTGTTGAGATCAAATTGAAGAAAGCTGAAACAGGTGATATGTAAAACAGTCTTTGTTGTAATACTAGTAAAAGTCATGAACATTTTAAAGGAAGTCATGCGTTTCTCTTAAATAAAAGAATCAAAAGACATGTTTCATTTTTTTAATCATGCAATTTATATCACAATAATTGACACCAAGGGAAATGAATGTTAAACCTGCACTTACTTTTCTACCGTTTTCTTGATCGCTTTGCATCTTTTTGAAACTGAACCATTTTTTCTCTCGATTTTTAACTCCTTTTCAAGCATTGTAAAAATCTCGACAACTGTGTTGGTCTCATCTTTGCAGCTGGAAATGTTTTAAAAACATTTGTATATTTTCCACAATAAATAACTTAATCGCATTTTTTTCTTTACCGTCGTGAATTTAATGAACAACCTAGAATCAAATTAGTATTGTTGATAAATTTTACTTAATTTCAATATCATATTTTTTTTTCTTTTTCAGAAATGCTAGTGGTGAAAGTAAACTTTTAATAACCCTATATTTGCCGCTTTGTTAATGTTTTGTTTTATATCTCCACGAAATAGCAAACATCTACGTCATAAGCCGCCGTGAATATCCATTATAACAATTCCAATTATTTTGTTATAGTCTGCTTTCATGTTTTGTTTATTTAACCGTTAGATTTAACCGGGATGTCGTTTTCGTTATGTATATTGCCATTTATGATCATGGTCTTTATTTGAAGTATGTTCTGTTAAACTACAATTAAGGCGAAATGACTTATTTTTG